>NC_041384.1:580983928-581024382 GCF_002162155.2 Triticum dicoccoides | reverse complement strand
CGCCTCGCCGCCCTCCTCTCCCGCGCGCACGCCGCCATCGTCGTCCGAGGCTCCGCTGCCGCCTCGCCGGCGTCGTCCACCGCCGCCGCACACCGCGCGACGCGCTCCCGCTCCGCTCGCCGCCGGCCGCCGCCCGCCTACCGAGCCCCGCTGCCGCACCTCTCCGCCGGCGCCGCCCCCGCGCCGCTCGCCGGAGCCCGCGCCGACCCCGCCGGAGACCGCCCGCCCTTGCCAGAGTCGGATCCGGTCAGATCCGAACCAAACGTGCCCCGCGCCCTGGATCTCCTCGTCCCGCACGTCTCCGTCCCGAGTTGACTTTTCTCGCGAGGTCTAATTTTCTCTAAGTCCCCAGATCTGCATATTTTCATGCCATATTCACCGCATCATAACTTTGCACCCTTGGCTCCATTTTGGGTGTGTAGCATATCAAATTGTTCGTCTCGACGAGTACTTCATTTCATTCCATGGCACCATGTTCATTTGAGTTCATCTTGATGCCCTAAATGATTTTACAAGAGTGCTATGTAATGTTAGTTCCAGATTCTTATCAGAGATTGGACTTTTGTCATTTTTGCCATGATTAATGTGTGCCTCCTATGAACTTGAACTCTACATGTGTTTTGAAGTATGCCATGCCATCTTTACAGGGGTGTATGCCATGTATTTTTGTGATCTTTTTGGTGACTAGCACAAGCATGCAAAGTAGCTCTCGTGATGTTGCTGATTTCAGGGACTTGGAATTTCACCAAGTCCTTTTCCTGCTGTTATTTTTATGCCATGTATTCTTGTTGCTACAGAGTGATCCATGCCTCTTTTGAGCATGTTCAGTAAGGGTCATTTTGAGATATTGTTATGATTTATCCATCCATGTCTTTGTTTGCAATTATGGAGCAACCTAGCATGACTCAATCTTGCTCTACTTTTGCTATAAAATGTTCCTGGCAGATTGTTTACATGTTAAGCAATTTTGCGAAGGTTGTTGTAGTTGATCCGTGCATGCTATGAGGTTGTTCTTGCCATGTTTAGCTTCTATGCCATGTATACTTGCTAGGTGTTTCTTAGTTTGTCATGCCATGCTTTGTGGTGAGTGCATCGAGCTCGCAAACATGCCTACGTGAATCTGTTTTGCCATGTTCCAGTTTTCTGCTAAGTCTGTATCTGTTAACGAAACTTGTTATGTTCACATGGTTGCCATTGTATTTTCTGATCCCTTTTGGCTCATGGTCAGTAAGGGACTTTTGTTGTATGCTTTGAGTAGCTTCATACCATGCCTTGACTTGCCATGATATGTTCCTGTATCATGTTGTTATCTTGCTCTAAACATTGCTTCCTGATGTTAAATTCCTGACATGTTATTTTCACAAAGTCTGTAACCTGATATCTTTTGCACTTTTGCCATGCTTGTTTGAACCTGTTATTGAGTGAATTAGCCGTAGCTCAGTGTTCATATTTTGTCAAGAATCTTGAGTGGGTCACTGCCATGTGTTTTGTTGTTATGTTAGAGTGCAGTAGCTTGTTGTTCTTGATGCATCTAGATGGCCTCGTGCTGTTAATCGCAGCTTTGCGCCATTATTGTTTTGCTTGCCATTTCCAAACCGTGCATCCGTTTCCGGTGATCTTTATATCAATTTCGACCGAAATCAACTCATCTTTCCAGAGGCACTCTTGGTTTGCCAAGTTGAGGCATGATTCAATCTTTTCCTTCCGGAGCATGCATATGCTTTGCATATCACATCCCGCATATCATGTCCTGTTTTGCATCATGTTGCTTGCGCATTGCACCGTGGTTGATTGTGTCTCGCTTTGCTTGTGTTCTTGCTTTGGGTAGAGCTAGGAGACGAGTTCGTGTTCGAGGAACCCATTGAGTTCGTTTACAAGGATCAAGCTTTTCGTCTTCTCGGAGAACTTTGTAGGCAAGATGACCATACCCTTGAAATCACTTCTATATTTGCTTGCTAGTTGCTCGCTCTTTTGCTATGCATATGTTGCGATACCTACCACATGATTTATCATGCCTCCCATATTGCCATGTCAAACCTCTAACCCACCTTGTCCTAGCAAACCATTTTTCTGCTATGTTACCGCTTTGCTCAGCCCCTCTTATAGCGCTGTTAGTTGCAGGTGAAGATGAAGTTTGTTCCTTGTTGGAACATGGATATGTTGTTCCTTGTTGGAACATGATTATTGTTGTGATATCACAATATCTCTTATTTAATTAATGCATCTATATACTTGGTAAAGGGTGGAAGGCTCGGCCTTATGCCTAGTGTTTTGTTCCACTCTTGCCGCCCTAGTTTCCGTCATACCGGTGTTATGTTCCTTGATTTTGCGTTCCTTACACGGTTGGGTTATAATGGGAACCCCTTGATAGTTCGCCTTGAATAAAAATCCTCCAGTAAGGCCCAACATTGGTTTTACCATTTGCCACCTAGCCTTTTTCCCTTGGGTTCTGCAAACTCAAGGGTCATCTTTATTTAAACCCCCGGGCCAGTGCTCCTCTGAGTGTTGGTCCAACCTGTCAGCTGCCGGTGGCTACCAGGGGTAACTCTAGGCTGGCCTACCGGAACCTTGGACAGTCCCGTGTGCCCTGAGAACGAGATATGTGCAGCTCCTATCGGGATTTGTCGGCACATTCGGGTGGATTTGCTGGTCTTGTTTTACCATTGTCGAAATGTCTTGTAACTGGGATTCCGAGCCTGATTGGGTCTTCCTGGGAGAAGGAATATCCTTCTTTGACCGTGAGAGCTTGTGATGGGCTAAGTTGGGACACCCCTGCAGGGTTTTGAACTTTCGAAAGCTGTGCCCGCGGTTATGGGCAGATGGGAATTTGTTAATGTCCGGTTGTAGAAAACCTGAAACTTATCTTAATTAAAATGCATCAACTGCCTGTGTAGCCGTGATGGTCTCTTCTCGGCGGGGTCCGGGAAGTGAACACGGTGTGGAGTTATGCTTGAACGTAAGTAATCTAGGATCACTTCTTGATCATAGATTCTCGACCGTGCTTTGCCTTCTCTTCTCGCTCTTATTTGCCTATGTTAGCCACCATATATGCTTAGTGCTTGCTGCAGTTCCACCTCATTACCCTATCCTACCCATAAGCTTAAATAGTCTTGATCTCGCGGGTGTGAGATTGCTGAGTCCCCGTGACTCACAGATTACTTCCAAAACCAGCTTGCAGGGGCCGATGGTACCGTGCAGGTGACACAACCCAGTCAAGGAGGAGCTCGATGAAGACCTTGTTCGTTGTATTTTTTTGTTTCCAGTTGATCAGTAGTGGAGCCTAGTCGGGGAGATTGGGGATCTTTTTCATTAGGGGTAGTCTTCTTTTATTTTGGTTATGTAGTCGGACCTTGATTGTATCTAATTGATGTAATGTTATATTCATGTATTGTGTGAAGTGGCGATTGTAAGCCAACTCTGTACCTCTTTCTTTTTCAGTACATGGGATGTGTAAAGATTACCCCTCTTGCGACATGCCTACAATGCGGTTATGCCTCTTAGTCGTGCTCCGACACGTGGGAGATATAGCCGCATCGTGGGTGTTGCACCGTTAGTCTGTTTATTAATGGGATCCGGAGGAGATCACCATTTAGTGGCACCCCGAAGACCCTCCTTAGTACGACCCCAGCTACAACTTTGATCCATGGGCTTAGACCAACTTAGGCCAAAAGCCTAAGCTTGGGGGAGAACGTATTTCTCACCGACATTACATTTATGTTCACACACTCATGCCAGTTGTCGGTGCTCATACTTTTTCATTGGATCATCCATGCTAGTTTATTTTCTTTTTGAGCTTTCTTCTTGTGTGTTTGAAAAACCTTAAGAAAAACCAAAAAAATAGTTGTAGCTTTAGCTAGTTTACTTTCCATGCGTGTAGTAGTAGTAATTAAAAAGAAAACCCAAAAAGATTTCTCGTTCTTCTTTTGCTTGTTGGGAGTTTTCCCGTGTAAATAGTTTTATTTCTTTTCTTTTCTTTGGGGTCGAGAGGAGAAGACTTTAATGAAAATGTTGAGTGGCTCTCATATGCATTATTGTTGATCTAACAAAGAGCCCATATTACTTTGTCTTCTCTCCTGAGTTGAATGCTTGCAGATTCCAGCTTAGTCCAATGCACATGCACTATTATTATTATTATTATTATTATTATTGTTGTTATTATTATTATTATTATCCACACTATTTGGTCGTGCAAGTGAAAGCCAATAATTATGATATATGATGAACTGATTGAGATGAGAAAAGCTGGTATGAACTCGACCTCTCTTGTTTTTGTAAATATGATTAGTTCATCATTCCCGATTTATCCTATTATGAATGAAACATGTTTGAAGTGACAATTAGAGATTATAGTTTCTTATGCTATGCTTAATTTTCTAGGAGTTTATAATGGTTTACCTTGCGTGCCAACATAAAAGTAAAATGGTTGTGATGTGGTATGATAGGGTGGTATCCTCCTTTGAACGATTCGAGTGGCTTGACTTGGCACATGTTCACGCATGTAGTTGAAACAAAATCAACATAGCCTCCATGACATTTATGTTCATGGTGAATTATATCCTACTCATGCTTGCATTCAGTGTTGATTAATTTTAATGCATGTTCATGACTGTTGTCGCTCTCTGTTGGAATAAGTCACGGCGTGTGTGGTCGGGCTCGTCGGGCACGTCGGATGCATGCGGGACGGGCGGGATACACTGGTGCCGTCGGGCGCGTCGGTGGCGCGCGGGATGGACGGGACGTGCGGGACGCAGCAACGTGGCGTATGTGTGTAGCGAGTGTACTCAGTCTGCCATGTAGAGCAGGCCGTTGGCGAGTGTGCTGGCCAAGTTTGCTACTCCTACATGCATGACTGAGTTAGTTAGCTAGGTGAGCTCTTCTAGGAGTGGATGAGTACGTGCGGTTAGTGGCCGGTTGTGAGGCCGGGTCCTGCGTAGGTGCATAGATTAGTGGCCGGTGTGGCCGATGAGTTGTGCGCGTGCATCTACTACTTAAGTGTTGTGCTTGTGCCTGTAGCCGTGAGGCAGTTGGAGCTGAGCTAGACTCGGGGCTGTACGAGCGGCTGGTGGCGTTCATCACCAAGGAAATAGTTTGTCCCTGTACTGCTTCTTCTACCTCCGTTCTTTCTCCCACTGTCATCTAAAGTGAGAGAGAGCTGCAACAACACTCTCTAGCTGGTCGCTTCCCAGTCTCTTTCTAGCCTTCACTTGTACTAAGTGGGAATACTGCTTGTGCATCCATTTCCATAAACCCCAAAAGTTATTTCATATGTGTGGTATCTACCTGCCGTTCCAAGTAAATTTGTATGTGCCAAACTCTAAACCTTCAAATAAACATTCTGTTTTGTATGCTCGAATAGCTCATGTATCAACTAGTGATGTCTGTATCTTCCACATGCTAGGCGGGTTATTCTCAAGAGGAGTGGACTTCGCTCCTCATTCATGAGAAAATGGCTGGTCATCGGGATGCCTAGTCTCATGCTCAAATCAAATCAAAATAATTGCAAAACAAACTCCCCCAGGATTGTTGTTAGTTGGAGGCACCCGTTGTTCCGGGCAAGCCATGGATTGATGCTTGTTGGTGGTGGGGGAGTATAAACTTTACCATTCTACTTGGGAACCACCTATAATGTGTGTAGCATGTAAGATATCGAGATCTCTCAGTTGTTATGTTGACAATGAAAGTATACCGCTCAAAATATTATTCATCTCTATTTCAAAATCGAGCTCTGGCACCTCTACAAATCCCTGCTTCCCTCTGCATCCTCTTATTAAAAAGCACCAGTTGGAGAGCACCGCTGTCATTTGCATGTATTACTATTAGTTTACATTGAGTATGACTTGACTGGATCTCTTTTACCATGAATTATAATTTCCAGTCAGCCCTTGATCTTCAGGGGTGCTCTGCATTTATGTTTTGCGGTCTTAGAAAGGGCTAGCGAGATACCATCTTGTTATATCATATTATGATTGTTTTGAAAAAGTGTTGTCATCCGATATTTATTATTATTTCTCGCTAGTTGATTATGCCATTGATATGAGTAAACATGATACCTAAATGTTATTGTGAATATGGTTAGTTCATAATCTTTGCTGAAAACTTGAATGCTAGCTTTACATATTTACAACAACAAGAGCAAACTGAGTTTGTAGAAGTTGTTCTTTATCACTTTTAGTTTGTCAACTGAATTTCTTGAGGACAAGCAAAGATTTAAGCTTGGGGGAGTTGATACGTCTCCAACATATCTACTTTTCCAAACACTCTTGCCCTTGTTTTGGACTCTAACTTGCATGATTTGAATGGAACTAACCCGGACTAACACTGTTTTCAACAGAATTGCCATGGTGTTATTTTTGTGCAGAAATAAAAGTTCTTGGAATGACCTGAAAATCAACAGAGATTATTTTTGGAATATATAAAAATACTGGTGAAAGAATTAAGGCCAGGGGGCCCACACCCTGTCCACGAGGGTGGGGGCGCACCCCCTGCCTCGTGGACCCCCTAGTGCTCCTCCGACCTCAACTCCAACTCTATATATTCGTGTTCAGGTAGAAAAAATCAGAGAGAAGGATTCATCATGTTTTACGCTACGGAGCCGCCGCCAAGCTTAAACTCTCTCGGGAGGGCTGATCTGGAGTCCGTTCGGGGCTCCGGAGAGGGGAATCCATCACCATCATTATCATCAACCTTCCTCCATCACCAATTTCATGATGCTCACCGCCATGCGTGAGTAATTCCATCGTAGGCTTGCTGGACGGTGATGGGTTGGATGATATTTATCATGTAATCGAGTTAGTTTTGTTAGGGTTTGATCTCTAGTATCCATTATGTTCTGAGATTGATGTTGCCATGACTTTGCTATGCTTAATGCTTGTCACTAGGGCCCGAGTGCCATGATTTCAAATCTGAACCTATTATTTTTTCATGAATATATGTGAGTTCTTGATCCTACCTTGCAAGTCTATAGTCACCTATTATGTGTTATGATCCGTTAACCCCGAAGTGACAATAATCGGGATACTTACCAATGATGCCCGTAGTTTGAGGAGTTCATGTATTCACTAAGTGTTAATGCTTTGATCCGGTACTCTATTAAAAGGAGGCCTTAATATCCCTTAGTTTCCAATAGGACCCCGTTGCCACGGGAGGGTAGGACAAAAGATGTCATGCAAGTTCTTTTCCATAAGCACATATGACTATATTCGGAATATATGCCTACATTACATTGATGAACTGGAGCTAGTTCTCTGTCACCCTAGGTTATAACTATTGCATGAGGAATCGCATCCGACATAATTATCCATCACTGATCCATTGCCTACGAGCTTTTCATATATTGTTCTTCGCTCATTTACTTTTCCGTTGCTACTGTTACAATCACTATAAAACCAAAAATATTTCTTTTGCTACCCTTACCATTACTATCATATTAGTTTGCTACGGATATTAAGTTTCTAGGTGTGGTTGAATTGACAACTCAGCTCCTAATACTTGAGAATATTCTTTGGCTCCCCTTGTGTCGAATCAATAAATTTAGGTTGAATACTCTACCCTCAAAAACTGTTGCGATCCCCTATACTTGTGGGTTATCAGGATTGCAATGAGCTCATTCTTTATTTATATTGGTGTTAAACCTACTGTATTCCAACTTCTCTATGGTTCATACCACCCGATACTAGCCATAGATTCATCAAAATAAGCAAACAACACACGAAAAACAGAATCTTTCAAAAACAAAACAGTCTATAGTAATCTGTAGGTATCGAATACTTATGTAACTCCAAAAATTCTGAAAAATTAGGATGTCCTAAATAATTTTTATATTGATCTACTTCAGTTTGAGTTGGTATTTTATCGCTCTCTGGTAAAAAATGAAAATTATTCTTGTGAGCGCATACTTTCTAATTTTTCAGCAAGATAAAACAACAATCACCCAAGAAGATCCTAAAGGCTTTACTTGGAACAAACACTAATTAAAACATAAAAACACAATCATAATAGAGGATAGATGATTTATTTATTACTAAACAGGAACAAAAAGTAAAGAACAAAAATAAAATTGGGTTGCCTCCCAACAAGCGTTATCGTTTAACGCCCCTAGCTAGGCATAAAAACAAGAATGTATCTAGGTATTGCCATCTTTGGTGTTGGGAAAGAAAAGAGAAAATTTCTTGTCTATAGCATTTATATTTCTATTTTGAGAAAGCACGTGGCCATTAATGGTGGAAGAAATATTAAGCACGCCACGGAAATTTGAATCTAAGCTAGCCTTCATCTCTTTGATAATTTCATTTTGATAAAAGCACAAAAGAGAGGTGGATTCAACCTTCTCATTCATGGGGTGCCCAAATATAGTTTTCATATTTTCATAGGTATCGATGGCATCCCCCTCAAGAAAACCTTCTTCAAAGATAGAATCTAAAACTTGCTTGAAATAAGAGGGCAAGCCAACACAAAAGCTTTTCAAGTATATCTCAATTTCATATTGGGGTACATAGCTGGCTTGGATCCGTAACAGTCTATCCCAAGCATCTTTCAAAGATTCATCAAGAAAATAACGAACAATTTCGGGGTCATCTTCATCAAAATTATCTAAACTCTCATTGATAACCCCGATAGGTCTTTCCATAGCATCATTATTTATGAGCTTAGAAAGGACGGAGGGACTGTCCAATGTAAAACCCGGGAGAGGGCCCCTAGCCCTTTTTGATTCGGCCATGGCGAAAGAAAGGCAAATGGGAAAGAGGCAAAGAAAATGGCAAAGGTGAAGTGGGGGAGAGGAAAACGAGAGGCAAATGGCAAATAATGTAATGCAAGGGATAAGAGTTTATGATGGGTACTTGGTATGTCTTGAAATCCTTCTTGCTACCTCTTGAGCATGCTTTGGTTTTCCCTTAAAGAGGAAAGGGTGATGCATCAAAGTAGCATAAGTATTTCCCTCAGTTTTTGAGAACCAAGGTATCAATCCAGTAGGAGACTACACGCAAGTCACCTAGTACCTGCACAAACAATCAAGAACCTTGCAACCAACGCGATAAAGGGGTTGTCAATCCCTTCACGGCCACTTGCAAAAGTGAGGTCTGATAAAGATAATAAGATAAATATTTTTGGTATTTTTGTTGTATAGATGGGAAAAGTGATGATTGCAAAATAAATAGTAAACTAGAATTATAGTTGGAAACTAATATGATGTAAAGTAGACACGGGGGCCATAGGTTTCACTAGTGGCTTCTCTCAAGATAGCATATATTACGGTGGGTGAAGAAATTACTGCCGAGCAATAGATAGAAAAGCGCATAGTTATGAGAATATCTAGGCATGATCATGAACATAGGCATCACGTCCGTGTCAAGTAGACCGAAACAATTCGGCATCTACTACTATTACTCCACACATCGACCGCTATCCAACATGCATCTAGAGTATTAAGTTCATAAGAATAGAGTAACGCATTAGGCAAGATGACATGATGTAGAGGGATAAACTCAAGCAATATGATATAAACCCCATCTTTTTATCTTCGATGGCAACAATACAATATGTGTCGGTTCCCTTTCTGTCACTGGGATCGAGCACCACAAGATTGAACCCAAAGCTAAGCACTTCTCCCATTGCAAGAAAGATCAATCTAGTAGGCCAAACTGAACCGATAATTTGAAGAGACTTGCAAAGATATCAAATCATGCATATAAGAATTTAGAGAAGAATCAAATATTCTTCATAGATAATCTTGATCATAAACCCACAATTCATCGGATCTCGGCAAACACACCGCAAAAGAATAGTACATCAATAGATCTCCAAGAACATCGAGGAGAACTTTGTATTGAGAACCAAAGCGAGATAAGAAGCCATCTAGCTAATAACTATGGACCCGAAGGTCTATGGTAAACTACTCACACATCATCGGAGAGGCTATGGTGTTGATGTAGAAGCCCTCCGTGATTGAATCCACCTCCGGTAGATCGTCGGAAAAGGCCCCAAGATGGGATCTCACGAGTACAGAAGGTTGCAGCAGTGGAAAAGTGGTTTCGTGACTCTCCTGGATGTTTCAGGGTATAAGAGTATATATAGGCGAAAGAAGTAGGTCGATGGAGCTCCATGGGGCCCACGAGGGTGGGGGCGCGCCTACCCCCTGGGCGTGCCCCTGCCTCGTGGAAGCTTTGCCAACTTCCAGACTTGTACTCCAAGTCTCCCGGGTGACGTTTGTTCCAAGAAAGATCCCCGCGAAGGTTTCGTTCCATTTGGATTCCGTTTGATATTCCTTTTCTGCGAAACACTAGAATAGGCAAAAAACAACAATTTGCACTGGGCCTTCGGTTAATAGGTTAGTCCCAAAAATAATATAAAAGTGCATATTAAAGCCCATTAAACATCCAAAAAAGATAATATAATAGCATGGAACAATCAAAAATTATAGATACGTTGGAGACGTATCAGCGAGAATCATCAACTTTTCTTTCTCTTCAGCTGCATTGATTATTGGTGAGATCATCATTACATGTAATCACCATAGTGTTCCTTGATGACCCACAAGCATAGGGGATCTATCGTAGCCCTTTCAATAAGTAAGAGTGTCGAACCCAACGAGGAGCAGAAGGAAATGACAAGTGGTTTTCAGCAAGATATTCTCTACAAGCACTGAAATTATCGGTAACAAGTAGCTTTGTGATAAGACAAATCGTAACGGGTAACAAGTAATAAAAGTAAACAAGGTGCAACAAGGTGGCCCAATCCTTTTTGTAGCAAAGGACAAGCCTGGACAAACTCTTATATAAAGCAAAGCGCTCCCGAGGACACATGGGAATTGTTTTCAAGCTAGTTTTTGATATATCTCCAATGTATCTATAATTTATGAAGTATTCATGCTATTATATTATCTGTTTTGGATGTTTATGGGCTTTAGTAAACACTTTTATATTATTTTTGGGACTAACCTATTAACCTAGAGCCCAGTGCCAGTTTTTTTCCCTTGTTTTAGAGTATCGCAGAAAAGGAAAATCAAACGGAGTCCAATTGACCTGAAACTTCACAGAACTTATTTTTGGACCAGAAGAAGCCCACGGAGTATCGGAGATGGACCAGGAGAGTCCCGGGATGCCCACGAGGGTGGGGGGCGCGCCCACCCCCCTGGGCACGCCCCTGCCTCGTGGACAACCCAGAGATCCACCGACGTACTTCTTCCTCCTATATATATCCATATACCCTAAAAACTTCGGGGAGCAGAATAGATCGGGAGTTCTGCCGCCAGAAGCCTCCGTGGCCACCAAAAACCAATCTAGACCCGTTCCGGCACCCTGCCGGAGGGGGAATCCCTTTCCGGTGGCCATCTTCATCATCCCGGTGCTCTCCATGACAAGGAGGGAGTAGTTCTCCCTCGGGGCTGAGGGTATGTACCAGTAGCTATGTGTTTGATCTCTCTCTCTCTCTCTCTCTCTCTCTCGTGTTCTTGAGGTGGTACGATCTTGATGAATCGCAAACTTTGCTATTATAGTTGGATCTTATGATGTTTCTCCCCCTCTACTCTATTGTAATGGATTGCGTTTTCCCTTTGAAGTTATCTTATCGGATTGAGTCTTTAAGAATTTGAGAACACTTGATGTATGTCTTGCGTGGGATACCCGTGGTGACAATGGGGTATTCTGTTGATCCACTTGATGTATGTTTTGGTAATCAACTTGCGGGTTCCGCCCATGAACCTATGCATAGGGGTTGGCACACGTTTTCGTCTTGATTCTCCGATAGAAACTTTGGGGCACTCTTTGAAGTACTTTGTGTTGGTTTGAATAGATGAATCTGAGATTGTGTGATGCATATCGTATAATCATACCCATGGATACTTGAGGTGACATTGGAGTATCTAGGTGACATTAGGGTTTTGGTTGATTTGTATCTTAAGGTGTTATTCTAGTACAAACTCTATGATAGATTGAACGGAAAGAATAGCTCCGTGTTATTTTACTACGGACTCTTGAATAGATCGATCAGAAAGGATAACTTTGAGGTGGTTTCGTACCCTACCATAATCTCTTCGTTTATTCTCCGCTATTAGTGACTTTGGAGTGACTCTTTGTTGCATGTTGAGGGATAGTTATATGATCCAATTATGTTATTATTGTTGAGAGAACTTGCACTAATGAAAGTATGAACCCTAGGCCTTGTTTCCTAGCATTGCAATACCGTTTACGCTCACTTTTATCATTAATTATCTTAGCCGTACTTGTGAACTTTGCAATGAACATGGTCATTTAACCATCCGATACAAATTGTTTCATGATCTAATCGTTTCCAAAAATTGTGATGACTTGATTTCCCTTGCACATCATAATGAACTTAGTTTGTTTATGGGTTATGAAGAAATGAAATGTATAACTAACTATGTTCGAGTATTTGCCCGTGATAAACTTCTTGATTTTGATCTAGAAGAAATTTATATGTATTGTTTGGTGAATTGTATTGAAAATCCTTATATTACCAATTACATAAAGAAAACAAAACAAATAGAAGATGAAGAGAATATTAATGAAAGGGAAGAGACTTCCCAATATCCTCCTATTATTTCTTATGATGAATCATATAACGAGGAGGAGCCTTCTATTCAACCAATCTCATTAATAAGGAGCTCCAAAAAGAGGGTTGAACCCACATATGATGTGAAGAAGAAAAAGAAAAGATGGAGAAGCAAAGGTAAAAAGGTATCCCTCCCAAATGATGTTGCTCCTTTTACTCATTGTGATGATGATAATTGCTATACTATCGGTGCTATCCATACTATTAATGATGAGAGTGATTATGCTTATGATATGAAGAGGCCCAAGCTTGGGGATGCTATGTTTGATGAAAATGACATGTTTGAGAATATATTTGCTGCAATTAATGTTTGTCCCAAGCTTGGGGATGCTATGTTTAATGAAGATGATATTTCTAGCCTCCCAAGTTTTGATATGCAAATTTGTTATGATGATAGCATGCCTCCTACTTATGATGATTATATTTATGAAAATGGATTTGTAGAGGTCATGACTTTATTTAGTAATGATTCCACTATCTTGGAAGAGGTCTCAATTGATTATGATGAGAACAAACTTGCTACTTATGATGATTATTGTGATGATACTTATGCTATAAAAAGTAGTGATGATTATACTTATAAAACTTGTCATGATTATGATTACCCCTTTTCTGAACATTACTCTTTTAATATGGAAACAATTTATAGTATTCGAGTTTCTTATGATACTCCCACTATTCCGAATGAGAAGAATTTTGCTTATGTGGAGAGTAATAAAATTTCTATGCTTGTAGATCATGAAAAGAATGCTTTATGTGATAGTTATATTGTTGAATTCATTCATGATGCTACTGAAAATTGTTATGAGGGAGGAATATATGCTTGTATGAATTGCAATAATATCAAGTTTCCTCTCTGTGTGCTTAAAGTTTTGAAGTTATGCTTGTTTTACCTTCCTATGCAAGTTGATTCTTGTTCCCACAAGTTGTTTGCTCACAAAATCCCTATGCATAGGAAATGGGTTGGACTTAAATGTGCTAGTCATATTCTTCATCATGCTCTTTTTATGTTTCAATTCTTATCCTTTATGTGAGCATCATTGAAATCATCATGCCTAGCTAGGGGCGTTAAACGATAGCGCTTGTTGGGAGGCAACCCAACTTTATTTTTGTTCCTTAATTTTTGCTCCTGTTTAGTAATAAATAATTTATCTATCCTCTGTTATGATTGATTTTTTTATGTTTTAATTAGTGTTTGTGCCAAGTAAAACCGTTGGGAAGACTTGGGGAAAGTCTTGTTGATCTTGCTGTAAAAAACAGAAACTTTAGCGCTCATGAGAATTGCTGCCATTTTTTATTGGAGAGTGATATTTAGTTAATTATTTTTGAAGATTATTAATAGATAAATTCCTCACGTCAAACAATTTATTTTAGAATTTTTGGGGTTCCAGAAGTTTGCGTTAGTTACAGATTACTACAGACTATTCTGTTTTTGACATATTCTGTTTTTCGTGTGTTGTTTGCTTATTTTAATGAATCTATGGCTAGTAAAAGAGTTTATAAACCATAGAGAAGTTCGAATACAGTAGGTTTAACACAAATATAAATAAAGAATGAGTTCATTATAGTACCTTGAAGTGGTGTTTTGTTTTCTTTCGCTAATGGAGCTTACGAGTTTTATGATAAGTTTTGTGTTGTGAAGTTTTCAAGTTTTGGGTAAAGATTCAATGGATAATGGAATAAGGAGTGGCAAGAGCCTAAGCTTGTGGATGCCCAAGGCACCCCAAGGAAATATTCTAGGACAACCAAGAGCCTAAGCTTGGGGATGCCCCGGAAGGCATCCCCTCTTTCGTCTTTGTTCATCGGTAACTTTACTTGGAGCTATATTTTTATTCACCACATGATATGTGTTTTGCTTGGAGCGTCAGTATATTTTGTTAGGATTTGCTTGCTTTTATTTAGAATAATGTTTTGCATATTTTATTTCAATAAAAGTGGCATTGATAGCCTTTACTATGCCTATTTTACAAGTCCACATGTTGCTGTTTGAAAACAGAAAGTTCACCGCTATTGAAAAAATTCCCTAGAAAAGTAAGAATGTGATAAAATGTTGAAACCTTATGCATACTAAGCTATGATAAATTTACTACAGTGGGAATTTTCTTTCATAATTTTTGGAGGTAGGGAATGGATCTTGCTGCACTCTTTATAGACTGTCCTGTTTAGGCAGATTGCTGTTATGTTTGCATTGTTTGCATATGTTTGCTTCTTTAATGATTCTATTTGAGGATAGGACTATTAAATATGCAGAGGAATTTAGTATGCAATGTTGAATAATAATTTTAGTGATTTGCTACAGTAGAGTATGATAAGGTTTTTACATTGGTTTATACTAACTTATCTCACGAGTCCTTGTTGAGTTTTGTGTGTATGAAGCTTTTGAGATTTAGGGAGACCGTGATATGAGAGGAATTAAGGAGACAAAAAAGCTCAAGATTGGGGATGCCCAAGGCATCCCAATATAATATTTCAAGAAGTCTCAACCGTCTAAGCTTGGGGATGCCCCGGTTGGCATCCCACCTTTCTTCTTCAACAACTATCGGTTAGTTTCAGTTGATCCTAAGTTTTTGCTTCTTCACATGATGTTTCCCATTCTTAGAATGTCATTTTACTTTGTTTTAATTTCTGTTTGAATAAAATATCAAGATCTGAAATTCTTAAATGAGAGAGAGTCTTCACATAGCTACATAACTATTTAACTACTCATTGATCTTCACTTATATCTTTTTGGAGTGGTTTGTCATTTACTCGTGTGCCTCACTTATATCCTATGAGTAAATGGTTGAATGATTTGAATGTCATAAATCTGAAATTATATATGTTTCATATGCTTATGCCATGGGGAGTAATGACTTTACATATAAGAAGTAGAGGTGGTAAATTTATTGGAGGTTAGCAAACATTGTATTGGTCACTTGAACAATTCATGAAAGAATATTGAAGGAAGAGAGATTTCAGATATAAATATACTATCTTGGACATCTTTTGTAATTGTGAGCACTCATTAAAATATGACATGCTAAAAGGTTGATGTTGGACAAGCAAGACAATGTAATGGGTTATGTTTTCTTATATTCGAAATAAAGTATATTGTCATGGATCGCCCAACATGTTGAGCTTGCCTTTCCCCCTCATGCTAGCCAAATTCTTTGCACCAAGTAGAAATACTACTTGTGCTTCCAAACATCCCTTAAACCAGTATTGCCATGAGAGTCCACAATACCTACCTATGGATTGAGTAAGATCCTTCAAGTAAGTTGTCATCGGCGCATGCAATAAAAATTGCTCTCTAAATATGTATGATCTTTTAGCATAGAGAAAATAAGCTTTATACGATCTTGTGATATGGAAGCAATAAAAGCGACGGACTACATAATAAAGGTCCCTATCACAAGTGGCAATATAAAGTGACGTTCCCTTGCATTAAGATTTTGCGCATCCAACTATAAAAGCGCATGGCAACCTTTACTTCCCTCTGCGAAGGGCCTATCCTTTATTATTGTCTTTTACCTTATGCAAGAGTCATGGTGATCTTCACCTTTCATTTTTTTCATTTTATCCTTTGGCAAGCACCTCGTGTTGGAAAGATTCTGATATATATATATATATATATATATATATATATATCCAATTGGATGTAAGGCATCATGAATTATTATTGTTGACATTACCCTTGAGGTAAAAGGTTGGGAGGCGAATCTATAAGCCCCTATCTTTCTCTGTGTCTGATTAAAACTTTGAACCCATAAATATCGCGTGAGTGTTAGCAATTGTGAAAGACTAAATGATAGTTGAGTATGTGGAGTTTGCTAAATCAAAGCTTTGACATGGACTCTTCCTGAAAATAACATGAATTGTAATTGTTTGATGACTAATAACACGGTTTGTTAGTTTTCAAGAAAGTTTATGATCTATACTTTAACATGTGAATAGCTTGTTACTTGATCACGAGAAGCTTTATGAGATGAGCTACTGTTATGATATATAATGATGCTAGAAAAGGTGATTGAAATTATCATTGATCAAACTTGTGCAGCTGCTAGCATTCCCACTTCATAAATTATTTCTTTTATCATTTACCTACTCGAGGACGAGCAGGAATTAAGCTTGGGGATGCTGATACGTCTCCAACTTATCTATAATATATGAAGTATTCATGCTATTATATTATTTGTTTTCGATGTTTATGGGCTTTACTAAACACTTTTATATTATTTTTGGGACTAACCTATTAACCTAGAGCCCAGTGCCAGTTTCTGTTTTCTTCTTTGTTTTAGAGTATCGTAGAAAAGGAAAATCAAACGGAGTCCAATTGGCCTGAAACTTTACGGAACTTATTTTTGGACCAGAAGAAGCCCACAGAGTATCGGAGATGGACTAGGAGAGTCCCGGGCTGCCCACGAGGGTGGGGGGCGCCCACCCCACTGGGCGCCCCCCTGCCTCGTGGACAGCCTGGAGATCCACCGATGTACTTCTTCATCCTATATATATCCATATACCCTAAAAACTTCGGGGAGCAGAATAGATCGGAAGTTCCGCTGCCAGAAGCCTCTGTAGCCACCGAAAACCAATCTAGACCCGTTCGGGCACCCTGCCGGAGGGGGAATCCCTCTGCGGTGGCCATCTTCATCATCTCGGTGCTCTCCATGATGAGGAGGGAGTAGTTCTCCCTCGGGGCTGAGGGTATGTACCAGTAGCTATGTGTTTGATCTCTCTCTCTCTCTCTCTCTCTCGTGTTCTTGAGGTGGTACGATCTTGATGTATCGCGAGCTTTGCTATTATAGTTGGATCTTATGATGTTTCTCCCCCTCTAATCTATTGTAATGGATTGCGTTTTCCCTTTGAAGTTATCTTATCGGATTGAGTCTTTAAGGATTTGAGAACACTTGATGTATGTCTTGCGTGGGATACCCGTGGTGACAATGGGGTATTCTATTGATCCACTTGATGTATGTTCTGGTGATCAACTTACGGGTTCCTCCCATGAACCTATGCATAGGGTTGGCACACGTTTTCGTCTTGACTCTCCGATAGAAACTTTGGGGCACTCTTTGAAGTACTTTGTGTTGGTTTGAATAGATGAATCTGAGATTGTGTGATGCATATCGTATAATCATACCCACGGATACTTGAGGTGACATTGGAGTATCTAGGTGACATTAGGGTTTTGGTTGATTTGTGTCTTAAGGTGTTATTCTAGTACGAACTCTATGATAGATTGAACAGAAAGAATAGCTTCGTGTTATTTTACTACAGACTCTTGAATAGATCGATCAGAAATGATAACTTTGAGGTGGTTTCGTACCCTACCATAATCTCTTCGTTTGTTCTCTGCTATTAGTGACTTTGGAGTGACTCTTTGTTGCATGGTTAGGGATAGTTATATGATCCAATTATGTTATTATTGTTGAGAGAACTTGCAATAGTGAAAGTATGAACCCTAGGCCTTGTTTCCTAGCATTGCAATACCGTTTACGCTCACTTTTATCATTAGTTACCATGCTGTTTTTATATTTTCAGATTACAAAAACCATTATCTACTATCCATATCGCACTTGTATCACCATCTCTTCGCCAAACTAGTGCACCTATACAATTTACCATTGTATTGGGTGTGTTGGGGACACAAGAGACTCTTTGTTATTTGGTTGCAGGGTTGCTTGAGAGAGACCATCTTCATCCTACGCCTCCCACGGATTGATAAACCTTAGGTCATCCACTTGAGGGAAATTTGCTACTATCCTACAAACCTCTGCACTTGGAGGCCCAACAACGTCTACAAGAAGAAGGTTGCGTAGTAGACATCAGTTTTCGTCATGCTCATATGATTCGCGTTTGTTACTTTGATAATTTGATATGTGGGTGGATCGGTGCTTGGGTGCTGCCCTTCCTTGGACAAGCCTCCCACTTATGATTAACCCCTCTCGCAAGCATCCACAACTACGAAAGCAGAATTAAGGTAAACCTAGCCATAACATGAAACATATGGACCCAAATCAGCCCCTTACGAAGCAATGCATAAACTAGGGTTTAAGCTTATGTCACTCTAGCAACCCATCATCTACTTATTACTTCAGTAGAGGAGAGACAACATACATCTCATTAAAATATCAAACGAATACCAAATTCACATGATTACTTATAACAAGACTTCTCCCATGTCCTCAGGAACAAACGTAACTACTCATAAAGCATATTCATAATCATAATCTGAGGAGTATTAATTATCATTAAGGATCTGAAAATATAATCTTCCACTGGATAAACCAACTAGCATCAACTACAAGGAGTAATCAACACTAGTAGCAACCCACAGGTACCAATATGAGGTTTTGGGACCAAGATCGAATACAAGATATGAACTAGGGTTTGAGAGGAGATGGTGCTGGTGAAGATTTTGATGGAAATTGGCCCCCTTTAGATGAGAGAATCGATGGTGATTTCTACCTCTTGAGCACTGCGTTGATTTTCCCCAAAGAGGAAGGGATGATGCAGCAAAGTAGCGTAAGTATTTCCCTCAGTTTTTGAGAACCAAGGTATCAATCCAGTAGGAGGCTACGCGCGAGTCCCTCGTACCTGCACAAAACAAATAAATCCTCACAACCAACGCGATAAGGGGTTGTCAATCCCTACACGGCCACTTACGAGAGTGAGATCTGATAGATATGATAAGATAATATTTTTGGTATTTTTATGATAAAGATGCAAAGTAAAATAAAAGCAAAGTAAATAACTAAGTATTGGAAGACTAATATGATGAAGATAGACCCGGGGGCCATAGGTTTCACTAGTGGCTTCTCTCAAGAGCATAAGTATTCTACGGTGGGTGAACAAATTACTGTTGAGCAATTGACATAATTGAGAATAGTTATGAGAATATCTAGGTATGATCATGTATATAGGCACCACGTCTGAGACAAGTAGACCAACTCCTACCTGCATCTACTACTATTACTCCACTCATCGACCGCTATCCAGCATGCATCTAGAGTATTAAGTTAATGAAAACAGAGTAACGCCTTAAGCAAGATGACATGATGTAGAGGGATAAACTCATGCAATATGATGAAAACCCCATCTTTTTATCCTCGATGGCAACAATACAATACGTGCCTTGCTACCCCTACTGTCACTGGGAAAGGACACCACAAGATTGAACCCAAAGCTAAGCACTTCTCCCATTGCAAGAAAGATCAATCTAGTAGGCCGAACCAAACTGATAATTCGAAGAGTCTTGCAAAGATAATCAATCATACATAAAATAATTCAGAGAAGATTCAAATATTGTTCATAGATAGACTTGATCATAAACCCACAATTCATCGGTCTCAACAAACACACCGCAAAAAGAGGATTACATCGAATAGATCTCCACAAGAGAGGGGGAGAACATTGTATTGAGATCCAAAAAGAGAGAAGAAGCCATCTAGCTAATAACTATGGACCCGTAGGTCTGAGGTGAACTACTCACACTTCATCGGAGGGGCTATGGTGATGATGTAGAAGCCCTCCGTGATCGATGCCCCCTCCGGCGGAGCTCTGGAACAGGCCCCAAGATGGGATCTCGTGGATACAGAAAGTTGCGGCGGTGGAATTAGTGTTTTGGCTCTGTATCTGATTGTTTGGGGCTACGTAGGTATATATAGGAGGAAGGAGTACGTCGCTGGAGCAACATGGGGCCCATGAGGGTGGAGGGCGCGCCTAGGGGGGGGTAGGCGCGCCCCCTACCTCGTGGCCTCCTCTGTTGTTTCTTGACGTAGGGTCCAAGTCTCCTGGGTCTTGTTCGTTGAGAAAATCACGTTCCCGAAGGTTTCATTCCGTTTGGACTCCGTTTGATATTCCTTTTCTTCGAAACCCTAAAACAGGCAAAAAACAGCAATTCTGGGATGGGCCTCTAGTTAATAGGTTAGTCCCAAAAATAATATAAAAGTGGATAATAAAGCCCAATAATGTCCAAAACAGTAGATAATATAGCATGGAGAAATCAAAAATTATAGATACATTGGAGACGTATCAAGCATCCCCAAGCTTAATTCCTGCTCGTCCTCGAGTAGGTAAATGATAAAAACAAAATTTTTGATGCGGAGTGCTACTTGGCATAATTTTTGTGTAATTCTTCTTAATTGTGGTATGAATATTCATATCCGAAAGATTCAAGATAAAAGTTTAATATTGCCATAAAAATAATAATACTTCAAGCATACTAATAAAGCAATTATGTCTTCTCAAAATAACATGGCCAAAGAAAGTTATCCCTACAAAATCATATAGTATGGCTATGCTCCATCTTCACCACACAAAATATTTAAATCATGCACAACCCCGATGACAAGCCAAGCAATTGTTTCATACTTTTGGTGTTCTCAAACTTTTCAATCTTCACGCAATACATGAGCGTGAGCCGTGGATATAGCACTATAAGTGGAATAGAATGGTGGTTGTGGAGAAGACAAAAAGGGAGAAGGTAGTCTCACATCAACTAGGCGTATCAACGGGCTATGGAGATGCCCATCAATAGATATCAATGTGAGTGAGTAGGGATTGCCATGCAACGGATGCACTAGAGCTATAAGCATATGAAAGCTCAACAAAATAAACTAAGTGGGTGTGCATCCAACTTGCTTGCTCATGAAGACCTAGGGCATTTTGAGGAAGCCCATCATTGGAATACACAAGCCAAGTTCTATAATGAAAAATTCCCACTAGTATTTGAAAGTGATAACATAGGAGACTCTCTATCATGAATATCATGGTGCTACTTTGAAGCACAAGTGTGGTAAAAGGATAGTAACATTGTCCCTTCTCTCTTTTTCTCTCATTTTTTGGGCCTTTTCTCTTTTTTGATGGCCTCCTTTCTTTCTCTTTTTTTCGTCCGGAGTCTCACTTGTGGGGGGATCATAGTCTCCATCATCCTTTCCTCACTAGGACAATGCTCTAATAATGATGATCATCACACTTTTATTTTTATTACAACTCAACAATTACAACTCGATACTTAGAACAAAATATGACTCTACATGAATGCCTCCGGTGGTGTACCCGAATATGCAATGAATCAAGAGTGACACGTCTGAAAGAATTATGAATGGTGGCTTTGCCACAAATACGATGTCAACTACATGATCATGCTAAGCAATATGACAATGATGGAGTGTGTCATAATAAACGGAACGGTGGAAAGTTGCATGGCAATATATCTCGGAATGGCTATGGAAATGCCATAATAGGTAGGTATGGTGGCTGTTTTGAGGAAGGTGTATGGTGGGTGTATGATACCGGCGAAAGGTGCGCGGTATTAGAGAGGCTAGCAAAGGTGGAAGGGTGAGAAAAGTGCGTATAATCCATGGACTCAACATTAGTCATAAAGAACTCATATACTTATTGCAAAAATCTACAAGTTATCAAAGCAAAGTATTACGCGCATGCTCCTAGGGATAGATTGGTAGGAAAAGACCATCGCTCGTCCCCGACCGCCACTCATAAGGAAGACAATCAAAAAATAAATCATGCTCTGACTTCATCACATAACGGTTCACCATACGTGCATGCTACGGGAATCACAAACTTTAACACAAGTATTTCTCAAATTCACAACTACTCAACTATCATAACTCTAATATCACCATCTTCATATCTCAAAAACAATTATCAAGCATCAAACTTCTCATAGCATTCAACACACTCATAAGGAAGTTCTTTTACTATTCATGAATTCCAAGCATATTAGTATTAATTAAGAAAATTACCATGCTATTTAAGACTCTCAAAATAATCTAAGTGAAGCATGATATATGAATAGTTTCTATAAAACAAATCCACCACCGTGCTCTAAAAGATATAAGTGAAGTACTAGAGCAAAACTATATAACTCAAATGATATAAGTGATGCACATAGAGTATTCTAACAAATTCCAAATCATGTATAGCTCTCTCAAAAGGTGTGTACATAAAGGATGGTTGTGGTAAACTAAAAAGAAAAGACTCAAATCATACAAGACGCTCCAAGCAAAACACATATCATGTGGTGAATAAAAATATAGCTCCAAGTAAAGTTACCGATAGAAGTAGACGAAAAGAGGGGATGCCTTCCGGGGCATCCCCAAGCTTTGGCTTTTAGGTGTCCTTAGATTATCTTGGGGGTGCCATGGGCATCCCAAAGCTTAGGCTCTTGCCACTCCTTGTTCCATAATCCATCAAATCTTTACCCAAAACTTGAAAACTTCACAACACAAAACTTAAAGTAGAAAATCTTGTGAGATCCATTAGCGAAAGAAAACAAAGACCACTTCAAGGTACTGTAATGAACTCATTCTTTATTGATATTGGTGTTAAACCTACTGTATTCCAACTCCTCTATGGTTTATAAACTATTTTACTAGCCATAGATTCATCAAAATAAGCAAACAACACACGAAAAACAGAATCTGTCAAAAACAGAACAGTCTGTAGTAATCTGTAGCTAGCGCAATATCTGGAACCCCAAAAATTCTAAAATAAATTTATGGACGTGAATAATTTATCTATTAATCATCTTCAAAAATAATTAACTAAATATCACTTTCCAAATAAAAATTTCAGCAGTTCTCGTGAGCGCTAAAGTTTCTGTTTTTTACAGCAAGATTAACAAGACCTTCCCCAAGTCTTCCCAACGGTTCTACTTGGCACAAACACTAATTAAACACAAAAAACACAACCTAAAAAGAGGCTAGATAAATTATTTATTACTAAACAGGAGCAAAAAGCAAGAAATAAAAATAAAATTGGGTTGCCTCCCAACAAGCGCTATCGTTTAACACCCCTAGCTAGGCATAAAAAGCAAGGATAGATCTAGGTATTACCATCTTTGGTACGCAATCCATAAGTGGCTCTCATAATAGATTCATAAGGTAATTTAATTTTCTTTCTAGGAAAGTGTTCCATGCCTTTCCTTAATGGAAATTGGAATCTAAGATTTCCTTCCTTCATATCAATAATTGCACGAATCGTTCTAAGGAAAGGTCTACCAAGAATAATAGGACATGAAGGATTGCAATCTATGTCAAGAACAATAAAATCTACGGGCACATAATTCCTATTTGCAAAAATAAGAACATCATCAATTCTTCCCATAGGTTTCTTAATAGTGGAATCCGCAAGGTGCAAGTTTAGAGAGCAATCATCAAAATCACGAAAACCTAACAAATCGCACAAAGTCTTTGGAATTGTGGAAACACTAGCACCCAAATCACACAAAGCATAGCATTCATGATCTTTAATTTTAATTTTAATAGTAGGTTCCCACTCATCATAAAGTTTTCTAGGGATAGAGACTTCTAATTCAAGTTTTTCTTCATAAGATTGCATCAAGGCATCAATGATATGTTTAGTGAATGCTTTATTTTGACTATAAGCGTGAGGAGAATCTAGCACGGATTGCAACAAGGAAATACAATCAATCAAAGAGAAATTTTCATAATTAAATTCCTTGAAATCCAAAATAGTGGGTTTAGCAACATCTAGGGTTTTAATTTCTTCAATCCCACTTTCATCAATTTTAGCATCTAGATCTAAAAACTCCGAATTCTTGGAACGTCTTCTAGGTAAAGGTGGATCATAATCAGTCCCATCATTATTAAGATTAATATTGCAAAACAAAGATTTAATAGGGGACACATCAATAACTTTTAGATCTTCATCTTTATTTTCATAGGAACTAGAAGAACACACTCTTATAAAGGCATCTTTCTTAGCACGCATCCTAGCGGTTCTTTCTTTGCACTCATCAATGGAAATTCTCATGGCTTTGAGAGACTCATTGATATCATGCTTAGGTGGAATAGATCCAAGTTTCAAAGAACCAACATCAAGAGAAATCCTATCAACGTTCCTAGCCAACTCATCAATCTTAAGCAATTTTTCTTCAGTCAAAGCATTGAAATTCTTTTACGAAGTAATAAATTCTTTAATATTAGATTCAAAATCAGAGGGCATCTTATTATAATTTCCATAAGAATTGTTGTAGGAATTACCATAATTATTAGAGGGATTACTAGGATAAGGCCTAGGATTAAAATTTCCTCTATACGCGTTGTTACCAAAATTGTTCCTACCAACAAAATTCACATCCATAGATTCATTATTATTCTCAATCAAAGTAGACAAGGGCATATCATTAGGATCAGAAGAAACACTCTTACTAGCAAATAATTTCATAAGTTCATCCATCTTTCCACTCAAGACATTAATTTCTTCTATCGCATGCACCTTTTTATTAGTAGATCTTTCAGTATGCCACTGAGAATAATTAACCATAATATTATCTAGGAGTTTAGTAGCTTCTCCTAAAGCGATTTCCATAAAGGTTCCTCCCACAGCCGAATCTAAAAGATTTCTAGAAGCAAAATTCAATCCGGCATAAAATTTTTGTATACTCATCCACAAATTCAAACCATGAGTAGGGCAATTACGTATAATTAATTTCATCCTCTCCCAAGCTTGTGCAACATGTTCATGATCAAGTTGCTTAAAATTCATAATATCGTTTCTAAGGGAGATGATCTTAGCGGGAGGAAAATACTTAGAGATAAAAGCATCTTTGAACTTATTCCATGAATCAATACTATTCTTAGGAAAAGACGAAAACCAAGCTTTAGCACGATCTCTAAGCAAAAAAGGAAATAGCTTCAATTTAACAACATCGTTATCCACATCTTTCTTCTTTTTCATATCACACAAATCAACGAAGCTATTTAGATGGGTAGCGGCATCTTCACTAGGAAGGCCGGAAAACGGATCTTTCATGACAAGATTCAACAAAGCAGTATTAATTTCACAAGATTCAGCATCGGTAAGAGGAGCAATTGGAGTGCTAATAAAATCATTGTTGTTGGTATTGGTAAAGTCACACAATTTAGTATTATCTTGAGCCATCGTGACAAGCAAGCAAACTAACACACAAGCAAACAAAAATCAAGCGGGCAAAAAGAGGCAAATAGAGAAAGAGAGGGAGGATAGAGAGAGAGGGCGAATAAAACGGCAAGGGTGAAGTGGGGGAGAGGAAAACGAGAGGCAAATGGAAAATAATGTAATGCGGGAGATAGGGATTGGGATGGGTACTTGGTATCTTGACTTTTGTGTAGACTCCCCGGCAACGGCGCCAGAAATCCTTCTTGCTACCTCTTGAGCATTGCGGTGGTTTTCCCCGAAGAGGAAGGGACGATGCAGCAAAGTAGCGTAAGTATTTCCCTCAGTTTTTGAGAACCAAGGTATCAATCCAGTAGGAGGCTACGCGCGAGTCCCTCGTACCTGCACAAAACAAATAAATCCTCGCAACCAACGTGATAAGGGGTTGTCAATCCCTACACGGCCACTTACGAGAGTGAGATCTGATAGATATGATAAGATAATATTTTTGCTATCTTTATGATAAAGATGCAAAGTAAATAACTAAGTATTGGAAGATTAATATGATGAAGATAGACCCGGGGGCCATAGGTTTCACTAGTGGCTTCTCTCAAGAGCATAAGTATTCTATGGTGGGTGAACAAATTACTATTGAGCAATTGACATAATTGAGCATAGTTATGAGAATATCTAGGTATGATCATGTATATAGGAATCATGTCCGAGACAAGTAGACCGACTCCTGCCTGCATCTACTACTATTACTCCACTCATCGACTGCAATCCAGTATGCATCTAGAGTGTTAAGTTAATGAAAACAGAGTAACACCTTAAGCAAGATGACATGATGTAGAGGGATAAACTCATGCAATATGATGAAAACCCCATCTTGTTATCCTCAATGGCAACAATACAATACGTGCCTTGCTGCCTGTCAGTGTCAAAACCGGCGGATCTCGGGTAGGGGGTCCCGAACTGTGCGTCTAGGCCGGATGGTAACAGGAGGCTGGGAACACAATGTTTTACCCAGGTTCGGGACCTCTTGATGAAGGTAAAACCCTACGTCCTGCTTGATTAATATTGATGATATGGGTAGTACAAGAGTAGATCTACCACGAGATCGAGGAGGCTAAACCCTAGAAGCTAGCCTACGGTATGATTGTTGTATATGGAGTTGATTGCCTACGGACTACAACCCTCCGGTTTATATAGACACAGGATAGGGTTAGGGTTACATAGAGTCGGTTACAATGGTAGGAGATCTTGAATATCCGCATCGCCAAGCTTGCCTTCCATGCCAAGGAAAGTCCCATCCGGACACGGGACGAAGTCTTCAATCTTGTATCTTCATAGTCCAGGAGTACGGCTGAAGGTATAGTCCGGCTACCCGAACACCCCCTAATCCAGGACTCCCTCAGTAGCCCCTGAACCAGGCTTCAATGACGATGAGTCCGGCGCGCAAATTGTCTTCGGCATTGCAAGGCGGGTTCCTCCTCCAAGTCCTTCATAGAAGATTGTAAACACCAAGAGTAGT
Source organism: Triticum dicoccoides (assembly GCF_002162155.2). Lineage (NCBI taxonomy): Eukaryota > Viridiplantae > Streptophyta > Magnoliopsida > Poales > Poaceae > Triticum > Triticum dicoccoides. Next base: position 580,997,399 of record NC_041384.1, on the reverse strand, counting down.
GTCCGACTCTGCAAAATAAGCTTCCACATATTGCCATAGAGAGAATAATATTAACACAAATCAAATTTGCTGACGTATTTCGCAGTGCGTCGTCACACTACAGCCAAGTCCTTCACTCGAATCATTTTCACGTTTCCATCAGCGTGTTTTGCGAGGCGGTTTCCTTGGCACGTCTTGTCAAAGCAGAGATCGTGTACCCCCCTTTTACGGGATTCTCATCAATACGGACGTGGGTAACCTAACCGCGCCACTTATCACGGCGCTCGGGAGGCAAGCGAGTTTTACTAGGCAGGTGGGGACGCACAACCGCATCCGCCCATATAAGGGGACAAGGATCCACCTTTTTACCTATGCCTTCTTCCTCCTTTGCCTATCCATCTCCTTCGCACCCGAGCTCCAGCGCCCAAGCCCGCACTTCCCACCTCAACCTTCTCCAGCAATGTCCGGAGCGGGAGGCAAGTGGATGGTCTCCTCCGTTACGGAGGGCAAAGTCAAGAAGCTAAGGAAGGCCGGATACCTGTCCAAGGACATCGCGCACCGGCTTCCCGAAGAGGGGCAGCTTCTCCCCACCCCAAGGCCCCATGAGAGGGTAGTATTTCTCCCCCACTTCCTCCGCGGACTGGGTTTTCCACTCCACCCATTTGTCCGGGGGCTCATGTTCTACTACGGCCTGGATTTCCACGATCTGGCTCTGAACTTCATCCTCAACATCTCGGCGTTTATCGTCGTGTGCGAGGCTTTTCTCCGCGTCTGCCCTCATTTCGGCCTCTGGCTCAAGACCTTCAACGTCAAGCTCAAGGTGGTGCGCGGTAGCCAGGCGGAGTGCAGAGGCGCCATGGCGGGCAAGATGGCCAACGTCCTATGGTTCGAGGGCTCTTTCGTGGAGACCCTAAAGGGATGGCAATCCGGGTGGTTTTATATCACCGAGCCGCGCGATCCGAAATGGACCGCAGCCCCCGAGTTCCGATCCGGACCCCCCACGCGGCTTATGTCCTGGAAAGAGATGGGCCTGTCGTGGGGTGACGAAAAAGAGGTGACCGGATTGCAAACATGCATCCAGTCCCTGGTGAACAAGCCAGTCCGGCTTGTTAATGTAATCTAGGTTATGCTCGTCCGCCGGATCCTCCCGTGCCAACAACGGGATTTTAATCTGTGGGAGTTCGACCCGGCGCAGCATCAAACCCTCAGCAGGCTCTTCGACATGATGTACGAAGACGCCTGGAAGATGCTATTCAAGGGCGCCGAGGCTCCCGCATCCGCTTCCGAGGACCGCGGATACAGCTCGCAGCGTCACGCTAGTGAGGTATGCCATCTACACCTTTTACAGGATGTTAAGCTTTTTTCATAGTTTGACTCTATGCGGGATCTAAACTCCCTTACCTTTAACAGGCTTGGCGGGCGATATCCGGACCGATTAACTGTCCAGCTCCGCTGCCCGAAGACCCAGCCCCAGCTCTACTAGCGAAGCTACTGGTTCTGGCGCCTTATGTGGTGCCGGAGAAGAAGGCCAAGAAGAAGAAGACCACGGGGACTCGAAAGAGTGCCCGCAACATGGTGGTGTCGGACTCGTCATCCGACGAGTCCGAGACACCCTCCTCCCGCGAAAACGAGGAGGAGGAAGAAGAAAACTCTCCCCCCCCCAGCGGAGGGAGGAGAGAAGAGGAAGGCCGCCCCAACGGGGGAGGCCGAGGGGTCTAGGAAAAGGAAGACCCCTCCGCCGGACATCGCCCCCAACGCCGAAGAGGGCAAAGAGGAGTGGCCAAACAGGGCCAAGCGTCCGGCGAAATTGTAAGTTCGGATATCAGAATAAATCATGATGTTCCTTTGTTGCACAGCTTTCCCTAATGTCGAATGCAATTATGCAGTCCGCCTCGGGCCGTATTCGACGAATCGTCGGGCGGCTCCCTGGACTCATCGGACGCGAACTCAGTTCCGCCCGCTGTCTCCCCCCGCACTGTAGATGTCAGGACCCCGACTCAATGCCACATCGATCTAGCATGTAACACCTCATATCACTTTGCGGCCTCACGCACGGTATTCCCACGGGTGTCGCCTTACCTTTGCCCGGGACCGTTTGCGCCTTTTGGCACACGTATATGATAGTGTCGCTAGCATCCATATGATAAGGAGCCCGGGCTGACATGGCTAGTCGTAAACCCAAAGTGGCACAAACTTACAGGGACAGGCATCCATGACCCAGCATCGAACGTGTCGGTCATCAGCGAGTGAATCCAGGCTGTAGCACTGGGCTAGCAGGACTCCGGTGAACCGGGCTGTAGCGGGCTAACAGGACTCCGGTATCCCTCGCGTGACATTTCCCCGAAGGGACAGACACAGGAGCGAAGAAGGACACATGCTGGCCAGCCTAAGTGTTCCGGAGCAGTAGCAAGCTACCCTGGCTTGGTGGAAACACTAGGAGACATTTCCCGGTAAGAGAGGCTACTAAGGATAAACAACTAGATAGTCAGATCCCACACATACCAAGCATTTCAATAACATACACACAATATGCTCGATATGTGCAAATACAACATGGCATCACGATATGACTCTACGACTCAAGTATTTATTCAATAGGCTCCGAGGAGCGAGATATTACAAGCATGGGTCTCATGACCCAACACTCAGAGCATACAAGTCAAAACACAAGCGGAAGCTATCATGTCTGAGTACAGACATCTATAAATGAAAAAGGATGAGAAGCCTGACTATCTACCAAATCCTGCCGAGGCACAAGATCGTAGCTGAGGTAACAAGCTAAACGTCAAAGTCCACGTGGAACTACTAGTGAGACTGAAGTCTCTCTGCAAAAACATAAAATAGGCAAACGTGAGTACAAATGTACCCAGCAAGACTTACATCAGAACTAACTACATATGCATCATTTTCAACAAGGGGATGGTGGGGTTTAACTGCAGCAAGCCAGCTTTGACTCGGTGGCTATCCTGAACTACGACTGCAAGTAACTCTTTTGAGGTGGCGCACAGAGTCCACATATTCACCATATCAATACACCACTATGGAACCACTCCCGTCTCCCTACGAGAACACCATCCATAGCACTCATGCTTATCTTGCGTATTTTAGAGTATCCACTTTCACTTGTCTATGAACTGATATAAGCAACCCAGAAGTCCTTTACCGCGGACACGACTATTCGAATAGATGATGTTAACCCTGCAGGGGTGTACTTCTTCACACACGCTCTCACCACTTACCGCCGTTTACACGACATGTACTCGGCAACCTTCAAGCGGAAGCCCAACGTGGGTGTCGGCCACGGCCCGCCTAAACACTCAAGTCTCTAGTCCAGGTTTATCACCTATTCGGGTTCCATCCATGAGGAGATCCGGCCGGAGTTTCGCTCACAGCCCCAAATGATGTGTGCAGGGTTCCCGAGATACCTAACGGGTATTCGGTACACCGTGCCACGTGCCTACCGCATCACAGCCCACCCCTCCGGTCAGCGCTGCCCACGGCCTCCAGCATACTACAAACACCAGAAACTACTTGCAACTCCTGGACAGAGGACAAGGGTGATTAAGAAGCCGAGAGGGTCCATTGGTTTCGGGCCCAATGCGTGGTAGTAGCTGAATCATGGATCACAAACACAGAACTCAGTTCCCGAGGACGGCTGCAATGAGACAACCCACCATGTACTCCTACATGGCCTCTCACCGCTACCTTTACCAAATCGTGTTCACACACTTAGCTCACACACAGTAGGACGTGTTCATACACCTCTGATTCATTCCTGATGAATCAGACCTGACACAACTCTAAGCAATAGCAGGCATGACAAACAAGCATGAATGAGTAGGCACAACAGGGCTCAAACAACTCCTACTCATGCTAGTGGGTTTCATCTATTTACTGTGGCAATGACAGGTCATGCAGAGGATAAAGGGGTTAAACTACCGCAGCAAGTAACCAATATGTCGTTGTTGTCCTAATGCAGTAAAAAAGAGCAGGAGCGAGAGAGTAGGATTGTATCAGAATGAACAAGGGGGTTTTGCTTGCCTGGCACTTCTGAAGATAATATAGTTCTTCATCGGTGTCATCGAACAATCGTCGGAACGTCGTCTACTGAGAGGGGACAATTACCGGCAAACAAGAAATAGCACAATCAATGCGATGCAACAATATGATGCATGATAATGACATGGCAATATGCTGGTGTTTTGAGCTAATGCAGCTGTAAGCCAAATTAATTGAAGTGGAATTCAAACAAGGTTGAACTCCAACTCCAGATGTTCTTTCACAAATTACCCTAATCATGATTCATCCTATTCAGTGAGGTTAACTTGTTCAAACATGCATGATCATGGCATAAACAGATTCTTCATATTTTTCTGATCATTTTTCATATATAAATTATTTCATTCTGAGCTACGGTTGAATTTATATGCTTTTTAGAAGTTTGGGGTATTTTTCTGAAATTTCCTGAATTAAAATAAATCCAGAAAATCAATTACTGCGTCAGCCTGACGTCAGTGTGACATCAGCGGGTCAACGGGACACGGTCCGGGTCAAACCTGACAGTGGGTCCCACGTGTCAGTGTAATTAGTTAAACTAAAATTAATTTAAACTAATCCTAAATAGTTAACAGGGCTGGGCCCCACAGTCAGCGAGTCAGTGGGTTAGCTAAAATTTAATTAGCATCTAAACTAAATTAGCAGGGCCTTGGGCCCACATGTTAATGACCTAGGGGGGGTCAAACCCTGGTCAACTCGGTCAAACCTGCCGGCAACTAACCGCCGGCGAGGTCCGAGACGGCGGCGATGCGCGGAATCGCAGCACAGGCCACGGTTCGAGGCGCGGATGGCACCGTTGGAACCCCGAGCCTCGTCCGCGTCGTCTGGTGCTAGTGGGGTCGCCGGAGACGACTTAGATCGATGGCGGCGTCCGCTTCCGCGGCGGCCGGAGTTCGGGCGCGAACGGTGGCGATGCTACGGCGCACTAAAGGAGAAGCCGAAGAGTGCTACGTGCTCCTGGGGGTTCACCGAGCACGGTAACGTGCTCAGGCGCGGGCTGCGGTGGCCCTGGCCACGACAGCGAGGAACCACGGCGGCGGTGAGCTTTCGGCTTCGGTGGACCGCGGTGCTAGAGGAGGAGAACGACAGCGGAGAGAGAGGGGTTAGGTAGAGGAGCTCACGGCGGGGTCGTAGGTGATCTCAGCGGCCTCGGGGACGGCCTTGTGACGACGAATCGGTCGACGGTGGCCGTCGGTGCAGGGGACGAAGATGGCGTCGACGACGGTGCTGCTGGGCATCCGCAGGCGCGTTCTTCGGCTTGGAGCTTCACGACATCGAGGCGGAGCTAGAGGTCACAGCCACGGGGCAAGGGGACGGTGGTGGGCGCGGTGCTTTGCAGTGGCGGGCACCGGCTGATTTGGGCGGCCGTGAGAGAGAGAGAGAGCAGAGGAGGAGGAAGGGGTCCAGAGCGAGGGGGGGGGAGAGGAGCGAGGGGACACGGGGCGTCGCCGTGGCGTCACTAGGAGGGCCGGGGAAGCAGGAGGTGGCGCGCGCGTGCCGGCGTGCGGTGGCCACACGCCGCGCGTCCTTCTGGCGCGAGGTGGGAGACGGTGGCGGTTCGGTGGGCTGGGCCGCTGGAATTGGGCCAGGTGGGCTGAGAGGTGAGCGCCAGGTAGGGTTTCTCTCCTCTCTGCTTTTCCTATATCTGTTTTTTCTATTTTTTTTCTTCCTCTGTTTTGATTTAGTTTAGCAACTAAATCATTTAAATAAATTCTATAGGTTTTTATGTGGCTTGCTAAAATATATACAAAGCCACTCACAAACTTCCAGAATTATTGGAGTCATATTTAATATATATTAAATATAAATCCAAAGCAAATAGTTATTGGATTAATTCAAATGGCCAAAATAAATATCTCTGTGACTCCAAAAATATTGGTTTAAATTTTACCTCTTACCAATATTTCCATGGAATAACAGGAACATTTTCTTGGACTCATTTGAGAAGATTTAAATGTTGGTTATTTTTAGAGGTTTCCTGAGGCTTTTGAAAATTCCTCAATTCAAATTTCATTTGAATTTAAACATGATGCTCACATGAGGGTCTAGCCTAGTGCATAACAGGACCAGGGATGTGACAACTCACCCCCACTAAACAAAAATCTCGTCCCGAGATTCAAGCGTGAGGTAAGAAGACAAGGGGTCACTAAGTAACACAAACTTCATGATCCAACTGCCTTCTCGAGGTTGTTGATTTGCCGGCTCAAATTGATCTTGATGTCTTGCCTTCGAAATCTTCATCCAACATGACGATGACAGAAGGAAACTCTACAGAATCGATCTTCTCAAAGATCGAACAACTCGGGATCAACTCACGGAATGAAACATAGTAACATCTCATGAGCTGAGACGCGAATCACACATCTAGAGGAATGGAGTGAAGCAGATGACGAAGGTTCACTAGGTAGACAACAATTCCACACCTAAGAAGGTGGTGAACGGTTGTTAACGTTGCGAGGTGTTGGGTTGCCATGATATCACAATGATGCACCTTAGGGAAGGTGACTCGTAGAAATATCTCCTTAAGTGGCAAAAAGAATTACCTTTGATTCAAAGATCATTGAAACTCTTTATACCAGCCTAAGGTAATTCACAATCGATCATTTGGAGGAGTTCGGTGGAATGACATACCTGGATTAGAATGGATGATGTGGATTACCTTGTTGAAGACAACACAAGGGATGATTTTAGTAACTGGGGAGAAGCCCAACAGTAGAGAGTGAGTCCACTGTTTGAAAAGTTATAGCATAACCGAGGAAGCTGAGAGCAAACCCAGTTAGTGCCGAAGATAACACCTAGCGCTTGTGCGTGCTCTCAAGAACTTGAGCATTTCCATAATCATCAAGGTTTTACCAACATCCGTGTCAAGGATCCTAGCAACACAACGTACTACCACGATGAATACAGACGGACGATGCAGATGCAAGGGAAGATAACACTTTCTCAGATTTCACCTTAGCGAGGCCAAGGAAATAAAATCTGGATGATCGACCAAGAGACATTTAGCACTCCGCTTCTAATGTTCTCCTTGATGTGCTAGTGTAACCCATTCATAGATATGGTTTGATATCTAGAACATCAAGTAAAAAGGTCGGACTTCGGGAGCACAAAAATCATAAGGCATAGCTAGGGGGTAAATCCTACGAAGTCCTTATGGGGAGGTGGCCAACTTCCTCAAACAAGATACCATAATAATAGATCTACCGGATGGGTGTGTTGGCCACGACATCCACCTTACCGGTTATCGAGAGACCAATATTATAGTTCTTGGGAAATGTTTCAACCATCATATCTGCCTGAGATTTAGATCTGGTTGGGGTCAGAATATTCTAGACTCATCGAGTCTAGGAAGAAAAACGAAAGTTTGCAACACAAATCGATGAGATGACGTTGCGAGATTCTCGGGGAATGAACTACGATAGTAAGCTCCAAAACATGAGCTGGTTCTGCTACAAACATGTGAACACGTTGTCCAAGACAAGCATGACCACATAGTAGTCTTATAATAAAACACTACTGAGTTCAGGTGGGGAACCATCATCGAGGATATTGAAGTCCTTGTATAAGCCTCGGGTCTTAAGAAGGAGCTTCTTATCCTAGAACAAATCAGTCAGTGGCTTGGTGTGCTAGGGATACATATAGATTGAAGGTTGCAAGTCTTCAAATCACAGAATTCTTCGCACGTGTGCATGACTGATTTGGAATGATTCCAAAGGAAGCAACATTGACTTTCTCGAATCCACGGCGGCAACTTGCATCAGATGCACATGAATTAAAGGAAGTCACTACCTTCATCCAAACATATGCTTCATGAACGAAACACGAAGAAATGCTTACACAAGTTTCCAACACTAGGTTGATGTTCAACATGACTCATGGGAGAGACAAAATGCTGCTGATGGGCTCAACAACAACTCATCGGAATTTCCATATCACTGGACTTCCACCATCATGTGAACACGGTGATAGTATTGGTCAGACCAAAAGATGTAATGGTATATGCTCGAGGGATCAACCACGGTAAGACAACATTACGAGCATCGTTGGTACTGATTTGATTTGACGATAGCCCACACTCAAATCAAAGGATTGATAAGACAATAGGTCCAGCAACTGATCACAGGGACCAATCGATGAAGATATCATCTTTCTTCAACACACACTACACAAGAATATCCCTTTGGAATGAACTAAGTTAGGCAAGTTTTTATCTTCCAATTCTCCAAGTTGTTGTCTAGCTTAACCAACTAGCTCAGGGATATCCAACACAGATTCTTGGAGAAAGGGTGGTTCACAAGAAACCAACTTGATCACGAGCTCAACATAACAGTCAAGAAACAACCCGGTAACACTTCCAAGAAGATATTTGGAAAGTCACGAACCACTGGTATGTTACTAAGCTCGAGAACAATCTTTCTTTTCAGGGCAAGACGATATGATCAAATGAGCGTGGACTTGACAAAATCCTAACTCATCAATCGAAATGTGCACCAGGAAGATGGAAAAGGTAGCACGATCAATCTTAGAATGATGATTCAAGAACCAACATGTTAAGAATGAGGTTATTGTCCATTTAACTACCAAGCAACGGAGTTGCTAGCAGTATTGATTTCACACATCACGATTCACTTGTCGGTGTTCCGGTTACTATAACATGGAACCGAGGAATGACTAGTGATGGTAGGAAGTATCACTGTACCAAGAGTTCATAGGATGGTGTGCAATTCCTATAACAATCCCAATATAAAAGATGGTAATACTCCAAGGTAGAACAGAGAAAAAGCTGGATTAGCAATTTGTTCTGCGGAGCACAACTTCTTTGACCCAATCCTGGATACGGAAGAGGTACTGGAGTTTGTTTCTCCTAGTCATTCCGTGATAGAATGGCTTGACGGACCACAAGAGTAGTAGGCATCAATAAACGAACGCACGCATACTCTTGACTATCAATTGATAGACGAAGGTCAGTAGACAACTAAAGAGGGACAACTCAAAGGAACATATAACTTTCTGAGTTGTGGATGCATAGATTAGTATGTCGAACCAAGTTCAACATAATTCTTCCGGATAACCCATGCAGAAAGGTTGAGCTGGCAGAGTCACAATATAGCATGGAGAACTCATCGAGAGCACTATTGTTGTCATCTTTTGGTTCAGAAGAACTCCTGCTAAGAATGGTTCATGGTAATTGGAAGAAGGATGTACCACGAACCTCGAGGACTATCACAAAGGTTACTAACATCCTAAAGGAACTAGCAACACTATCAACATGAGGTAAGTAGAGTGAATCTCGGGTTCAAGAACCCAGGAATAGAATACCTACTAACTAAATGGCATCACGGGATGCTTTCGATAATGACGGCCAGAATCATCACACTGGAAACACAGATCATGGCTAGACCACTAGATGATCCTCTAAGCACTTAGGGTCATAATAGGAACTCCAACATATATGTCAAGGCAATAGAATACCTCAACTCAACAATTAGTGTGATTAACCTGGCCCAAAGGAACATAAAAACCAGAGGGAAAGGACTTGCAAGTGCATCAGATTGTTTAGAAACCTGGGATGACTCGGACGGCATAACGGCTGTAAATGCTCAGAAAAGATTTGAGACATTCACAAAAATGGTGGCATAACCACTCGGAAGCACAATATCAAGGTTTCGAGATCATCAGTAACATACAGAAGTAGTAGGAATTGGACTGAGGCTTAAGTCCAACAGTTCTATAAGTCTACGGATTAGTAACACGTGATCCTGATAGAAAGAAGAGAAAGCCTAGTTCCTTAACCCCGTAGAAAAGATAAGATGACTCAGATCAGAAGGGCATGAGGTAAAGGAGTAAAAAGAGCCTTACGTTCCATCCCACAATCAATTCCCTTATATAACTAAAGAATTTCTAGACTCAACTTCGACCAGTTTGGCTTGGTAATCCTACAGGCAGTCAAGCTCTGATACCAACGCTGTCAGGACCCCGACTCAATGCCACATCGATCTAGCATGTAACACCTCATATCACTTTGCGGCCTCACGCACGGTATTCCCACGGGTGTCGCCTTACCTTTTCCCGGGACCGTTTGCGCCTTTTGGCACACGTATATGATAGTGTCGCTAGCATCCATATGATAAGGAGCCCGGGCTGACATGGCTAGTCGTAAACCCAAAGTGGCACAAACTTATAGGGACAGGCATCCATGACCCGGCATCGAACGTGTCGGTCATCAGCGAGTGAATCCAGGCTGTAGCACTGGGCTAGCAGGACTCCGGTGAACCGGGCTGTAGCGGGCTAACAGGACTCCGGTATCCCTCGCGTGACATTTCCCCGAAGGGACAGACACAGGAGCGAAGAAGGACACATGCTGGCCAGCCTAAGTGTTCCGGAGCAGTAGCAAGCTACCCTGGCTTGGTGGAAACACTAGGAGACATTTCCCGGTAAGAGAGGCTACTAAGGATAAACAACTAGATAGTCAGATCCCACACATACCAAGCATTTCAATAACATACACACAATATGCTCGATATGTGCAAATACAACATGGCATCACGACATGACTCTACGACTCAAGTATTTATTCAATAGGCTCCAAGGAGCGAGATATTACAAGCATGGGTCTCATGACCCAACACTCAGAGCATACAAGTCAAAACACAAGCGGAAGCTATCATGTCTGAGTACAGACATCTATAAATGAAAAAGGCTGAGAAGCCTGACTATCTACCAAATCCTGCCGAGGCACAAGATCGTAGCTGAGGTAACAAGCTAAACGTCAAAGTCCACGTGGAACTACTAGTGAGACTGAAGTCTCTCTGCAAAAACATAAAATAGGCAAACGTGAGTACAAATGTACCCAGCAAGACTCACATCAGAACTAACTACATATGCATCATTTTCAACAAGGGGATGGTGGGGTTTAACTGCAGCAAGCCAGCTTTGACTCGGTGGCTATCCTGAACTACGACTGCAAGTAACTCTTTTGAGGTGGCGCACACGAGTCCACATATTCACCATATCAATACACCACTATGGAACCACTCCCGTCTCCCTACGAGAACACCATCCATAGCACTCACGCTTATCTTGCGTATTTTAGAGTATCCACTTTCACTTGTCTATGAACTGATATAAGCAACCCAGAAGTCCTTTACCGCGGACACGACTATTCGAATAGATGATGTTAACCCTGCAGGGGTGTACTTCTTCACACACGCTCTCACCACTTACCGCCGTTTACACGACATGTACTCGGCAACCTTCAAGCGGAAGCCCAACGTGGGTGTCGGCCACGGCCTGCCTAAACACTCAAGTCTCTAGTCCAGGTTTATCGCCTATTCGGGTTCCATCCATGAGGAGATCCGGCCGGAGTTTCGCTCACAGCCCCAAATGATGTGTGCAGGGTTCCCGAGATACCTAACGGGTATTCGGTACATCGTGCCACGTGCCTACCGCATCACAGCCCACCCCTCCGGTCAGCGCTGCCCACGGCCTCCAGCATACTACAAACACCAGAAACTACTTGCAACTCCTGGACAGAGGACAAGGGTGATTAAGAAGTCGAGAGGGTCCATTGGTTTCGGGCCCAATGCGTGGTAGTAGCTGAATCATGGATCACAAACACAGAACTCAGTTCCCGAGGACGGCTGCAATGAGACAACCCACCATGTACTCCTACATGGCCTCTCACCGCTACCTTTACCAAATCGTGTTCACACACTTAGCTCACACACAGTAGGACGTGTTCATACACCTCTGATTCATTCCTGATGAATCAGACCTGACACAACTCTAAGCAATAGCAGGCATGACAAACAAGCATGAATGAGTAGGCACAACAGGGCTCAAACAACTCCTACTCATGCTAGTGGGTTTCATCTATTTACTGTGGCAATGACAGGTCATGCAGAGGATAAAGGGGTTAAACTACCGCAGCAAGTAACCAATATGTCGTTGTTGTCCTAATGCAGTAAAAAAGAGCAGGAGCGAGAGAGTAGGATTGTATCAGAATGAACAAGGGGTTTTTGCTTGCCTGGCACTTCTGAAGATAATATAGTTCTTCATCGGTGTCATCGAACAATCGTCGGAACGTCGTCTACTGAGAGGGGACAATTACCGGCAAACAAGAAAGAGCACAATCAATGCGATGCAACAATATGATGCATGATAATGACATGGCAATATGCTGGTGTTTTGAGCTAATGCAGCTGTAAGCCAAATTAATTGAAGTGGAATTCAAACAAGGTTAAACTCCAACTCCAGATGTTCTTTCACAAATTACCCTAATCATGATTCATCCTATTCAGTGAGGTTAACTTGTTGAAACATGCATGATCATGGCATAAACAGATTCTTCATATTTTTCTGATCATTTTTCATATATAAATTATTTCATTCTGAGCTACGGTTGAATTTATATGCTTTTTAGAAGTTTGGGGTATTTTTCTGAAATTTCCTGAATTAAAATAAATCCAGAAAATCAATTACTGCGTCAGCCTGACGTCAGTGTGACATCAGCGGGTCAACGGGACACGGTCCGGGTCAAACCTGACAGTGGGTCCCGCGTGTCAGTGTAATTAGTTAAACTAAAATTAATTTAAACTAATCCTAAATAGTTAACAGGGCTGGGCCCCACAGTCAGCGAGTCAGTGGGTTAGCTAAAATTTAATTAGCATCTAAACTAAATTAGCAGGGCCTCGGGCCCACATGTTAATGACCCAGGGGGGGTCAAACCCTGGTCAACTCGGTCAAACCTGCCGGCAACTAACCGCCGGCGAGGTCCGAGACGGCGGCGATGCGCGGAATCGCAACACAGGCCACGGTTCGAGGCGCGGATGGCACCGTTGGAACCCCGAGCCTCGTCTGCGTCGTCTGGTGCTAGTGGGGTCGCCGGAGACGACTTAGATCGACGGCGGCGTCCGCTTCCGCGGCGGCCGGAGTTCGGGCGCGAACGGTGGCGATGCTACGGCGCACTAAAGGAGAAGCCGAAGAGTGCTACGTGCTCCTGGGGGTTCACCGAGCACGGTAACGTGCTCAGGCGCGGGCTGCGGTGGCCCTGGCCACGACAGCGAGGAACCACGGCGGCGGTGATCTTTCGGCTTCGGTGGACCGCGGTGCTAGAGGAGGAGAACGACAGCGGAGAGAGAGGGGTTAGGTAGAGGAGCTCACGGCGGGGTCGTAGGTGATCTCAGCGGCCTCGGGGACGGCCTGGTGACAACGAATCGGTCGATGGCGGCCGTCGGTGCAGGGGACGAAGATGGCGTCGGCGACGGCGCTGCTGGGCATCCGCAGGCGCGTTCTTCGGCTTGGAGCTTCACGACATCGAGGCAGAGCTAGAGGTCACAACCACGGGGCAAGGGGACGGCGGTGGGCGCGGTGCTTTGCAGCGGCGGGCACCGGCTGATTTGGGCGGCCGTGAGAGAGAGAGAGAGAGAGCAGAGGA
>NC_041384.1:580944432-580983752 GCF_002162155.2 Triticum dicoccoides | reverse complement strand
GGGGGGGAGAGGAGCGAGGGGACACGGGGCGTCGTCGTGGCGTCACTAGGAGGGCCGGGGAAGCAGGAGGTGGCGCGCGCGTGCCGGCGTGCGGTGGCCACACGCCTCGCGTCCTTCTGGCGCGAGGTGGGAGACGGTGGCGGTTCGGTGGGCTGGGCCGCTGGAATTGGGCCAGGTGGGCTGAGAGGTGAGCGCCAGGTAGGGTTTCTCTCCTCTCTGCTTTTCCTATATCTGTTTTTTCTATTTTTTTTCTTCCTCTGTTTTGATTTAGTTTAGCAACTAAATCATTTAAATAAATTCTGTAGGTTTTTATGTGGCTTGCTAAAATATATACAAAGCCACTCACAAACTTCCAGAATTATTGGAGTCATATTTAATATATATTAAATATAAATCCAAAGCAAATAGTTATTGGATTAATTCAAATGGCCAAAATAAATATCTCTGTGACTCCAAAAATATTTGTTTAAATTTTACCTCTTACCAATATTTCCATGGAATAACAGGAACATTTTCTTGGACTCATTTGAGAATATTTAAATGTTGGTTATTTTTAGAGGTTTCCTGAGGCTTTTGAAAATTCCTCAATTCAAATTTCATTTGAATTTAAACATGATGCTCACATGAGGGTCTAGCCTAGTGCATAACAGGACCAGGGATGTGACAGTAGATGACGCTGAAGTGGCATCGCGACAAGCTCCGGGGCGAGAGGAGGTGGTCCAGGAGGAGCCGCGAGGCGACCTCCTGGACTCCAGGAGTGAAGGGGACAAGACCCCCCTCGGCTCCAAGTCCGGCTTTAAGCCGGACACTGTGCCGGAATCATCAACGGTTCCGGACCGCGGTAGGCGAACTCCTGCCAAGAGGAGCAAGCCTACTGAGCCGGCGTCCTCCGTCCAGCCGGAGGCGCCGGACAATCTGCTGGAGGAGCTTAAGGGCGCCTCAATCAACGAGGAGCACCGTGCCATCATGAGTACGGTGATCCAGAAGGTTCGGTCCGCCAAAAGCGGACTGACTGAAGCTTGTGCTAGCCTTCTAACAGGCTTCGAGGTAAGTAAAAATATGTAAAAATAATACCGTATAGATAGTAGCCCCTGATGCTCTGTTTGGCGTTCGGAAAGAAAAGCCGAATAGAGGATCTAGTAAATATCGCAGGAGTCTAACTAAAAAGGAGTCAATATACGTATGCAGGCTTCGCTGCTGGCCACCGCCACACTGACTGCAGAGGTGGGTGCCCTGAAGCAGGGCCTCGAGCGGACCGAGCAAGAGCTCGGCCTTGCCAAACGGCAGCTCGAGGAGAAAGAAGGTAAGAGATACCTTATAGAAAAATGCCTATGGGAAGGCGCAATTGCAAAAAATGACAGGAGTATACTGCTTATTGTAGAGGCCACAACTGAGGTGGCGACCCTCAAGCAGGCGCTGTCCGAGGCCGAGAAGAAAGTGGCCACGTAGTGCGCCGAGCGGGAGAAATTTGAGGCGCAGGTCGGCGAGGTGCGACAAGAGCTTCAGGTTCTCATGCAAAAACATGAGAGTTTGGAGCTCGACTCGAAGACGCGAGCATCCGAGCTTGCTGCGGCCCTTAAAACTGCCAAATCTGCCAAGGCCGAAGCCCAGAAGGCCCTCCAGGAATTGGATGCGGTGAAAAAGATAGCGGCGGGTAAGGCATTCTATATGCAAAGCAGACATATAAAAGTAAACTACTTGTTACTTACCCGAATCCGGAGCTCTCCAGGGGCATTCGCAGATCTTCCCCGCAGCGTATCCGATGCCGCCGCATTCTATCAAGCCGAGGAAGGCAGCTCGACGGAGAAGGTGTTCTGGTCTCAGTACACTGAGGCCGGACACCCTGTGCCCTTGAGCGACCAGCTGAAGCAGCTGGTCGAGCTCCACAAGGCGGCCGAACAGGCCCTGAAGGGCTTCATAGTTTGGCTGTGGCCTAGAGAGGCCCTGCCTGGGAGCTACTTCGGACTGGTGCGGCGGCTGGTGGAGGCTTGTCCAAGGCTCGAGGTCATCAAGCGCTCCGTCTGCATCGAAGGTTCCCGTAGGGCCCTTGCCCGTGCAAAGGTGCATTGGGGTAAGCTGGACGGTGAGAAGCTTGTGAAGGACGGGCCGCCGCCAGGGAAGGAGCATCGCAAGCCCGAGAACTATTACAAGGATGTTCTTGCTGGTGCCCACCTTGTGGCGGATGAATGTACCAAGGATGTAATTTTTGAATGAACTCGCTCGTGTTATCCTGTGCGCTGAAAACTTGTTCATATGCACTAAGCAATGCTTGAATTTAAAATATTACTTTCTATGCGGCCATTTATCAAAAATTGAGGGATGGTCAGTCGTCGGCTTCTGCCCCCGTGCCACTAGTGCTGGGGTGTTCGGGATAAACCTGAGTGCTCTTTTTCCCATAGTTGGGTCCTTCGAGGGAGGCGCTCAGCACAACGAACCAGGCAATCGGACTATAATGCTTGAACACTCTCACTTAGCCATAGAACTCTATAATTTTAAATTTTGGCGAAGCCCCTAGTTCGAAAGACCGAGTTTGGGGCGCTATCCACGCCTTGGCCGGACAAAGCCAGCTCCTCGCTCGAAGCGGCATAAGCCTTTAGGGACTCAAAAAACCTCTCGAACAGCGACCGGTCTCTCGCCACATCATGACAGTCAGTTTTGGCTTTCTCCACTGAGGTGCTTAACCCAGCTGAACCGGGGCACAATCGCGGTGGTTCTCCTAGTGCTACCTTAGCCGATAGAGCAGAACGTAAGGCACCAAAACATAGGAGCCGGGCAAACCCAACTATTGACCCAAATCATGATTCGGAGCCGATGCATATAGTGCTATAAGTTCGGGGTGCCACACTTGTGAAAGTGTACGGACTTCTCACACCATTATGAGGGGTACTGAAGCCCCTGGCGTGTTTGTTGTACCATGGTGTACGGGTGCAATCATGTCATTTAATAAACATAAATGTGAAAAGAAGATAATGCAAAAAATAGACAAGAAGCTAAGCATTGTTTATAGAGATGCTATTTATCAAAGCTGAACGACACAAATAGTGCGGTAAGCAAAAGATATTGGACTATTCAGTATGTCCTGACCAGGGGCAGGCCGCGGAATTGTATTTAAAACAGGTATACCGCTCGTAACAGAGACCACCTAGGAGTTCCATAATGCGGCATGGCTTGTCTGCCTCCCTGGATCTTGCATCGTTTGTGCGGTAGTCGAATTGCTGAACGGGTCGTCCGAAGTATGGAGTCCTGAAAGTAAGAAAAAATTAAAAAAAGAATCCGGCAGCCCCTAGCACGTTTTAAGCCGTATTTTGGGCGTGCCATTATTGTGCCCCTTCCCCTGTGCCCATGGTATTTCAAGGGCGTAGTTATGTACACGAGGTACTGGTTTCGCTTTGTCGCGAAAGCTGGGGTTGGGGCCGCATTGCTACGCTTGCTCAGAGTGTGCCAGGCGGTCCTGCTGTGGGTTACTCCGGGCGCGCTTGGCAGTGTCTGGCTTTTTAATGGCCGGACTAGAGAATTGCCTAAGAAGGCTACTTTGTACCTCCGCAGCGAGAGCCGC
Organism: Triticum dicoccoides; assembly: GCF_002162155.2. NCBI lineage: Eukaryota > Viridiplantae > Streptophyta > Magnoliopsida > Poales > Poaceae > Triticum > Triticum dicoccoides. The sequence continues at coordinate 580,980,196 of NC_041384.1, read as the reverse complement.
CGTATGCTCCTCCATACGGAGGGATCGTTCGGTGTTTCCGTTGATCGTAATTACTCCTCGAGGGCCTAGCATCTTGAGCTTGAGATATGCGTAGTGCGGCACCGCATTGAACTTTGCAAATGCGGTTCGTCCGAGCAGGGCGTGATAGCCACTGCAAAACGGGACTATATCGAAGATTAACTCTTCGCTTCGGAAATTGTCCGGGGATCCGAAGACCACGTCAAGTGTTACTGAGCCTGTACAGTTGGCTTCTACACCTGGTATAACGCCTTTAAAGGTCGTTCTTGTGGGCTTAATCCTTGAGGGATCTATGCCCATTTTCCGCATTGTATCCTGATAAAGCAGGTTCAGGCTACTGCCGCCGTCCATGAGGACTCTTGTGAGATGAAATCCGTCGATGATTGGGTCGAGAACCAATGCGGCGAAGCCGCCATGACGGATGCTAGTGGGATGGTCCCTTCGATCAAAAGTGATCGGGCAGGAGGACCATGGGTTGAAGTTTGGGGCGACTGGCTCCATCGCGTATACGTCCCGTAGCGCACGCTTCCGCTCCCGCTTGGGAATGTGGGTTGCGTATATCATGTTCACCGTCCACACTTGTGGGGGAAAGCCCTTCTGTCCATTGTTGTTCGACGGCTTGGGCTCCTCGTCGTCGCTATGCAGCGCCTTGTCTCTGTTTTCGGCCCTTAACTTGCCTGCCTGCTTGAACACCCAACAATCCCTGTTAGTGTGATTGGCTGGCCTTTCGGGGGTGCCATGTATCTGGCACAAGCGATCGAGTATTCGGTCCAAACTGGACGGGCCCTGAGTATTCTTTTTGAATGGCTTTTTCCGCTGACCGGATTTATAGCCTTTGAATCCGGCATTGACTGCCGTGTCTTCATTGTTGTCGCTGTTAACGCGGCGTTTTTGCTTATTCCGATGTGTCCTGCCACTTTTGTCCTTGGTATCCGAATTACCAGGGTTCTTTGATAAGTTGTTACTGCGAGCTAGCCAGCTGTCTTCTCCCGCGCAAAAGCGGGTCATGAGTGTCGTGAGGGCTGCCATGGATTTCGGCTTTTCCTATCCCAGGTGCTGGGCAAGCCACTCGTCGCGGATGTTATGCTTGAAGGCTTCTAGGGCCTCTGCGTCCGGACAGTCGACTATTTGGTTTTTCTTTGTTAGGAACCGTGTCCAGAATTGTCTGGCCGATTCCTCTGGCTGCTGAATTATGTGGCTTAAGTCGTGGCATCCGGCGATCGCACGTAAGTGCCCTGGAAGTTGTCGAGGAATGCGGCTTCCAGGTCCTCCCAAGAACCGATTGAGTCTGCTGGCAAGCTGTTAAGCCAATGCCGGGCCAGTCCTTTAAGTTTGAGCGGGAGGTATTTGATGGCGTGTAGATCATCGCCGCGTGCCATGTGGATGTGAAGGAGATAATCCTCGATCCATACCGCTGGATCTGTTGTGCCATCATATGATTCGATGTTTACGGGTTTGAAACCCTCTGGGATTTTATGATCCATTACTTCATTTGTGAAGCATAGCGGGTGTGCGGCGCCTCTGTACTGGGCTATATCACAACGCAGCTCGGAAGAGCTATGTCTGTTGTGTTCGGCCCGGCCGGATTTGTTGTATCCGGAGTGAAGATCATTGTCACATGCCGTAGGGCGCCTGCGCGATCCGTAGATCGATCTTATTTGTCTTGCCTTATCCTCCAGTATGTCTCGCAGGTCGGGCGCATTTTCCCGTGCCTTAGTTGAGCGGCGTCAGGGCATGGCTTGGGTGGAGGGCCGAGAGGCCTCTCTGTCGCGGCCGCGAGGTGGCCGGTCTGCCATGTCATGCGCTGGTGATGTAGGTGCTTCCTCCTCTGATCGGGGTAGCGGCCTGCACTTCAGGTAACTCTTGGAGGGGCGTTCGAGTTCATACTCTTCGGCCGCAAGGACTTCAGTCCATTTGTCAGCTAGCAAATCTTGGGCAGCTCTAAGCTGTTGCTGCTTTTTCTTGAGGCTGCTTGCCGTGGCTAAAAGCCTGCGTTCAAAACGCTCTTGTTCGGCGGGGTCTGATGGTATGACGAATTCGTCGTCATCGAGGCTTCCCTCGTCTTCGGAGGGAGGCGTATAGTTATCATCCTCGACCTCTCGGTTTGCCGCTCTCTCATGAGGGCTGGCTTCTCCATCTTCCTGTGCCGAATCTTGCTGAGGTGGGTGTTCTTCGGCGCTATCCGGGGTAGTATTGTCTCCCATGCCGGAATCACCGTTTTTGCTTTGGCGGGATTTAGAGCGGCGCCGCTGACGCCGGCGCTTTGGCTGTTTCTTGGGGGCGTCATCCCCCACTGTTCCATCGCCATCTCCATCTTTTGGAGTATCCACCATATATATGTCATATGACGAGGTGGCCTTCCAGCGCCCTACAGGTGCTGGTTCCTATTCGTCTCCTACATCGTCGTCCATGCCGTCGATGTCTTCGGAGCTGAAGTCAAGCATGTCGGTTAGATCGTCGACAGTGGCTACAAAGTGGGTGGTGGGTGGGCTTTGAATTTCCTCATCGTCCGTATCCCACCCTCGCTGACCGTAGTCCGGCCAGGGCTCTCCTGATAGAGAGAGAGACTTAAGAGAATTCAGGATGTCACCAAAAGGCGAATGCTGAAAGATGTCTGCGGCGGTGTACTCCATTATCGGCGCCCAATCGGATTCGATTGGCAGGGGCGCGGGGGGTTCGGAGTCCGGGTAGGAGTTCGGATCCTTGGAGTCACGGGTCGTGCAGAGTGCGGGGCTAGCTTTCGGCTCAATCGCTTTCGAGATCGCAGCCCCCGAGGTGACGTCCAACCGCTCATCCTCGATTGGCGCAATATTCTCCGAGTTAGGGTCGGAACCGATGCGTGTGCGGCCTCCAGGACACTGTCCGTAGGCAGAGCTAGATCATGCCCCTCAAGATAGTGCGATGCGCTTGGCCGTGGCTCGAACCCGTCGAAGATCAAGTCTCCGCGGATGTCAGCCGTGTAGTTTAAGCTTCCAAACCTGACTTGATGGCCAGGGGCGTAGCTTTCGATCTGCTCCAGGTCGCCAAGCAAATTGGCCCGCAGAGTGAAGCCGCCGAAGACGAAGATCTGTCCGGGGAGAAAACTCTCACCCTGGACCGTATCGTTGTTGATGATCAAAGGAGCCATCGGGCCTAAAGGCGACGACACAGATGAACTCTCAATGAAAGCACCAATGTCGGTGTCAAAACCGGCGGATCTCGGGTAGGGGGTCCCGAACTGTGCGTCTAGGCCGGATGGTAACAGGAGGCAGGGAACAGGATGTTTTACCCAGGTTCGGACCCTCTTGATGGAGGTAAAACCCTACGTCCTGCTTGATTAATATTGATGATATGGGTAGTACAAGAGTAGATCTACCATGAGATCAAGGAGGCTAAACCCTAGAAGCTAGCCTACGGTATGATTGTTGTATATGGAGTTGATTGCCTACGGACTACAACCCTCCGGTTTATATAGACACCAGATAGGGTTAGGGTTACATAGAGTCGATTAAAATGGTAGGAGATCTTGAATATCCGCATCGCCAAGCTTGCCTTCCACGCCAAGGAAAGTCCCATCCGGACACGGGACGAAGTCTTCAATCTGGTATCTTCATAGTCCAGGAGTCCGGCTGAAGGTATAGTCCGGCTACCCGAACACCCCCTAATCCAGGACTCCCTCACTGCCTGGCCCTACTGTCACTGGGAAAGGACACTGCAAGATTGAACCCAAAGCTAAGCACTTCTCCCATTGCAAGAAAGATCAATCTAGTAGGCCGAACCAAACTGATAATTCGAAGAGACTTGCAAAGATAACCAATCATACATAAAAGAATTCAGAGAAGATTCAAATATTGTTCATAGATAGACTTGATCATAAACCCACAATTCATCGATCTCAACAAACACACCGCAAAAAGAAGATTACATCGAATAGATCTCCACAAGAGAGGGGGAGAACATTGTATTCAGATCCAAAAAGAGAGAAGAAGCCATCTAGCTAATAACTATGGACCCGTAGGTCTGAGGTGAACTACTCACACTTCATCGGAGGGGCTATGGTGATGATGTAGAAGCCCTCCGTGATCGATGTCCCCTCTGGCAGAGCTCCGGAACAGGCCCCAAGATGGGATCCCGTGGATACAGAAAGTTGCGGTAGTGGAATTAGGGTTTTGGCTCCGTATCTGATCGTTTGGGGATACGTAGGTATATATAGGAGGAAGGAGTACGTCGGTGGAGCAACAGGGGCCCACGAGGGTGGAGGGCGCGCCTAGGGGGGTAGGTGCGCCCCCTACCGCGTGGCCTCCTCTGTTGTTTCTTGACGTAGGGTCCAAGTCTCCTGGGTCTTGTTCGTTGAGAAAATCACGTTCCCGAAGGTTTCATTCCGTTTGGACTCCGTTTGATATTCCTTTTCTTCGAAACCCTAAAACAGGCAAAAAACAGCAATTCTGGGATGGGCCTCTGGTTAATAGGTTAGTCCCAAAAATAATATAAAAGTGGATAATAAAGCCCAATAATGTCCAAAACAGTAGATAATATAGCATGGAGCAATCAAAAATTATAGATACGTTGGAGACGTATCAAGCACCCCCAAGCTTAATTCCTGCTCGTCCTCGAGTAGGTAAATGATAAAAACAGAATTTTTAATGCGGAGTGCTACTTGGCATAATTTTAATGTAATTCTTCTTAATTGTGGTATGAATATTCATATCCGAAAGATTCAAGATAAAAGTTTAATATTGACATAAAAATAATAATACTTCAAGCATACTAACAAAGCAATTATGTCTTCTCAAAATAACATGGCCAAAGAAAGTTATCCCTACAAAATCATATAGTCTGGCTATGCTCCATCTTCACCACACAAAATATTTAAATCATGCACAACCCCGATGACAAGCCAAGCAATTGTTTCATACTTTTGGTGTTCTCAAACTTTTCAATCTTCACACAATACACGAGCGTGAGCCATGGATATAGCACTATAAGTGGAATAGAATGGTGGTTGTGGAGAAGACAAAAAGGGAGAAGATAGTCTCACATCAACTAGGCGTATCAATGGGCTATGGAGATGCCCATCAATAGATATCAATGTGAGTGAGTAGGGATTGCCATGCAACGGATGCACTAGAGCTATAAGCATATGAAAGCTCAACAAGAGAAACTAAGTGGGTGTGCATCCAACTTGCTTGCTCATGAAGACCTAGGGCATTTTGAGGAAGCCCATCATTGGAATATACAAGCCAAGTTCTATAATGAAAAATTCCCACTAGTATTTGAAAGTGATAACATAGGAGACTCTCTATCATGAATATCATGGTGCTACTTTGAAGCACAAGTGTGGTAAAAGGATAGTAACATTGTCCCTTCTCTCTTTTCCTCTCATTTTTTGGGGCCTTTTCTCTCTTTTTTATGGCCTCTTTTCTTTCTCTTTTTTTATTTTTCGTCTGGAGTCTCATCCCGACTTGTGGGGGAATCATAGTCTCCATCATCCTTTCCTCACTGGGACAATGCTCTAATAATGATGATCATCACACTTTTATTTTTCTTACAACTCAACAATTACAACTCGATACTTAGAACAAAATATGACTCTATATGATTGCCTCCGGTGGTGTACCGGGATATGCAATGAATCAAGAGTGACATGTATGAAAGAATTATGAATGGTGGCTTGCTGCCCCTACTGTCACTGGGAAAGGACACCGCAAGATTGAACCCAAAGCTAAGCACTTCTCGCATTGCAAGAAAGATCAATCTAGTAGGCCAAACCAAACTGATAATTCGAAGAGACTTGCAAAGATAACCAATCATACATAAAAGAATTCAGAGAAGATTCAAATATTGTTCATAGATAGACTTGATCATAAACCCACAATTCATCTGTCTCAACCAACACACCGCAAAAAGAAGATTACATTGAATAGATCTCCACAAGAGAGGGGGAGAACATTGTATTGAGATCCAAAATGAGAGAAGACGCCATCTAGCTAATAACTATGGACCCGTAGGTCTGAGGTGAACTACTCACACTTCATCGGAGGGGCTATGATGATGATGTAGAAGCCCTTCGTGATCGATGCCCCCTCCGGCGGAGCTCCAGAACAGGCCCCAAGATGGGATCTCGTGGATATAGAAAGTTGCGGCGGTGGAATTAGGGTTTTGGCTCTGTATCTGATTGTTTGGGGGTACGTAGGTATATATAGGAGGAAGGAGTACGTCGATGGAGCAGTAGGGGGCCCACGAGGGTGGATGGCGCGCCTAGGGGGGTAGGCGCGCCCCCCTACCTCGTGGTCTCCTCTTTTGTTTCTTGACGTAGGGTCCAAGTCTCCTCGGTCTTGTTCGTTGAGAAAATCACGTTCCCGAAGGTTTCATTCCGTTTGGACTCCGTTTGATATTCCTTTTCTTCGAAACCCTAAAACAAGCAAAAAACAGCAATTCTGGGCTGGGCCTCTGGTTAATAGGTTAGTCCCAAAAATAATATAAAAGTGGATAATAAAGCCCAATAATGTCCAAAACAGTAGATAATATAGCATGGAGCAATCAAAAATTATAGATACATTGGAGACGTACCAGTGATGACGATGGTGACGATTTCCCCCTCCCGGAGGGATGTTTCCCCGGCAAAACAGCTCCATCGGAGCCCTAGATTGGTTCTTCCCAGGTTCCGCCTCGAGACAGCAGCGCTTCGTCCCGAAAGCTTCCTTATGATTTTTTTCCAGGTGAAAACACACCATATAGCCAAAGATGGGCACCGGAGTCCTGCTACGGGGCCCACAAGGTCGGGGGGCGTGCCATCCACTCTTGTGGCTGGCTGATGGCCACCCTCTGGTACTTTCTTCGCCCAATATTTTTTATATATTCCAAAAACATGCTCCGTGAAGTTTCAGGACTTTTGGAGTTGTGCAGAATAGATCTCTAATATTTGCTCCTTTTCTAGTCCAGAATACCAGCTGCCGACATTCTCCCTTTTCATGTAACCTTATAAAATAAGAGAGAATAGGCATAAGTATTTTGATATAATGTGTAATAATAGCCCATAATGCAATAAATATCAATATAAAAGCATGATGCAAAATGGATGTATCAACTCCCCCAAGCTTAGACCTCGCTTGTCCTCAAGCGAAAGCCAATATCGATAAATATGTCCACATGTTTAGATATAGAGGAGTCGATAAAATAAAATACGGACATGAGGGAATCATGATTATCTTTAGAACAACAACATATATATATTGTCATATAATCTCTTATGCTAAAGTAGCAATTCATTCACAAAGTAAAGTATGAATCAGAAACTTCATTCAAAACTAACAAACTATGATCTCAGTCATTAAAGCAATTGCAATTTATCATAAGATCGGAAAGAGTCAATTCAAGAGTTTTGCAGCAAGTCCACATACTCAACTATCATATAATCTTTTACAATCGCTAACAATCACGTGATACTTATGGGTTCAAAGTTTCAATCGGACACAAAGGAAGATAGGGGCTTATAGTTTCACCTCCCAACCTTTTACCTCAAGGGTAATGTCAACAATAATACTTTATGAAAACCTACATCCCAGTGGATATATATATATATATGTATATGTATATCTGGATCTCTCCAACACATAGTGCTTGCTAAAGGAAAAAGTATAAAAAGGAAAGGTGATGATCACCATGACTCTTGTATAAGGGTAGAAGATAAAAATAAAAGATAGGCCTTTCGCAGAGGGAAGCACAGGTTGTCATGCGCTTTTATGGTTGGATGCACAAAATCTTAATGCAAAAGAACGTCACTTTATATTGTCGCTTGTGATAAGAACCTTTATTATGCAGTATGTCGCTTTCATTTCTTCCATATCATAAGTTCGTATAAAGATTATTTTCTTCACAGTAATAGATCATACATATTTAGAGAGCAATTTTTATTGCTTGCACCGATGACTACTTACTTGAATGATCTTACTCAATCCATAGGTAGGTATGGTGGACTCTCATGGCAAAACTGGCTTTAGGGATGTCTGGAAGCACAAGTAGTATCTCTACTTGGTGCAAAGAATTTGGCTAGCATGAGAGGGAAAGGCAAGCTCAACATCTTGGATGATCCATGACAATATAACTTCTATTCGGATATAAGAAAACATAACCCATTATGTTGTCTTCCTTGTCCAACATCAACTTATTAGCATGTCATATTTTAATGAGTGCTCACAATTACAAAAGATGTCCAATATAATATATTTATATGTGAAGCCTCTCTTTCTTTATTACTTCATATTAATTACAACAATGACCAAAACTATGTTTGTCAACTCTCAACAACTTTTATTCATCATACTCTTTATATGTGAAGTCACTACTCTCCATAAGTTCAATATATGATATTTTTGTTCTTTCTTTTATTTAACTCCCTCAAGGTCATAGCAAGAAAGCAAAGCCCTTATCTGAGAACTACACTTTATTATATATCTCAAGGACTCGATTACATAGATAGGGATCGAAGCAAAACTCAAAGCTAGATCATACTAAAACTTTATTCTATTAGATCAGGATATAACCAAAAGGATCAAACTAAGAAAAAGATAAAGATAAAGGTGTGATGGTGATACGATACCAGTGCACTCCCCCAAGCTTCGCAATTGCCAACAGGAGTGCCCATACCCATGTATTTAGATCTCTTTCTTCGGGGGTGGTGATGTGATATTCTTGGCGATGATGCCTCTTAGGATACGTGACTCTTCCTCGAGCTTATGAATTTGTTGCTTAAGATCCATTAATTCCTTGTGAAGTTTACCTATGATGGCTAGAGCTCCATCCACCCATGGATGTTTCCTTGCTGCGGGAGAAAAAGCAACACTCCTTTTCATATTTTCATAAGAGAGAAATCTAGCATTGGGAGGAATAACCGAATTTGGTATTGCTGAGCTCTGAAGTTCCTCCAGCATGAATCTAGTTTCAAGGCGAGAGGTAACTTCTTGATCCTCCTCCATGGCATCCAATCTTTTCAAGTCAGCCTCCATCTCTTCCTCCGTTGCTGCCCCAATGTGGTTAGCATCACTGTATGCTCTTGGGCCTGGTGCCGGGTGAGATACCTGACTCTTCCCGATCGACTCTTGCGAAGATATCTTGCTCCAAATCTGCTCCAGGGACAACTCAAAATGAAAATAGAGGATTTTGTCATGGTACGGTGGACAAAACCTTCAGGAGATTATATAATGAATTTTTACCGACCATAAGAAGTATCGTGCAAGAAAAAGAGTTCGAAAGGCACACGAGGTGGCCACAAGGATGGGGGGCACGCCCTCCACCCTTGTGGTGGCCTCGTGTCTCTTTCAGACTACTTTTAATTTTCCTAATTTTTTAAATATTCCAAAACGGAGAAAAAATATCATTGGAAACGCTTTGGAGTCGGTTTACTTACTGTACCACATACCTATTCCTTTTCGGAGTCTGAAACGTTCTGGAAAGTGTCCCTTATGTACTCCTCCTGTGTTATGGTATTAATTATGTTGGTCTCAACATTTATGGGAGTACCTGAGATATAATGTTTGATTCTTTGACCGTTTACCACCTTGGGATTTATGCCTTCGGCGTTGTTGATTTTTATGGCACCGGAACAATAGACCTCCTCGATAATGTAAGGGCCTTCCCATTTAGAGAGAAGCTTTCCTACAAAATATCTTAAACGAGAGTTATATAGCAAAACATGATCACCTATATTAAACTCACGCTTTTGTATACTTTTATCATGCCATATTTTAACCTTTTCTTTAAAAAACTTGGCATTCTCATAGGCTTGGGTTCTCCATTCAACAAGCGAGCTAATGTCAAATAACCTCTTTTCACCGGCAAGTTTGAAATCATAATTGGGCTCTTTAATAGCCCAATATGCCTTATGTTCTAATTCAAGAGGTAAGTGACATGCTTTTCCATAAACCATTTTATACGGAGACATACTCATAGGATTCTTATAAGCAGTTCTATAAGCCCATAATGCATCATCAAGTTTCTTAGACCAATTCTTCCTAGATCTATTAGCATTCTTTTTGCAAAATTAGTTTAATCTCTCTATTACTCAATTCTACTTGACCACTAGATTGAGGATGATTAGGAGATGCAATTCTATGATTAACATCATACTTAGCAAGCATTTTAAGAAAATCACCATGAATAAAATGTGAACCACCATCAGTCATTAAATATCTAGGGACTCCAAACCTTGAAAAAATAACTTCTTTAAGCATCTTAATAGAGGTGTTATGATCAACACTACTAGTCAGAATAGCTTCTACCCACTTAGTAACGTAATCAATAGCAACTAAAATATGTCTATACCCATTAGAGGAAGAAAAATGTCCCATATAATCAAAGCCCCAAACATCAAATGATCCAATAACAAGTGAATAATTCAAAGGCATTTCCTGACGTCTACAAATGTTACCAATTCTTTGACATTGATCACAAGACAAGACAAACTTACGGGCATCCTTGAAGAGAGTGGGCCAATAGAACCCGGATTGCAATACCTTATGTGTAGTTCTATCTCCGGCGTGGTGTCCTCCATAAGACTTGGAGTGGCACTTGTGTAGGATCTGTTCCTGTTCATGCTTAGGTACACAACATCTAATAACACCATCTACTCCTTTATAAAGGTGTCGGTCATCCCAGAAGTAATGTCTTAAATCATATAAAAACTTTTTATTTTGCTAGTATGTGAAACTAGGTGGTATAAATTTAGCAACAATGTGATTAGCATAATCAGCATACCACGGGGTATTATGAGAAGCATTTATGAAATTTAATTGTTCATCATGAAAACTATCATCAATAGGCACTGGGTCATCAAGAACATTTTCTAACCTAGACAAGTTGTCTGCAACGGGGTTCTCAGTTCCCTTTCTATCAATAATACGCAAATCAAATTCTTGTAGCAAGAGAACCTATCTAATAAGTCTAGGTTTAGCATCTTTATTTTCCATAAGATATTTAATAGCAGCATGATCAGTTACTTTGGAAACAACAATATAAGGTCTGAACTTATCACATGCAAATACAACCGCTAAACATTCTTTTTCAGTAGTAGCATAATTTCTCTGGGCATTGTCTATAGTCTTACTAGCATACTGAATAACATTTAATTTCTTATCTACTCTTTGTCCTAGAACAACACCAATAGCATAATCACTAGCATCACACATAATTTCAAAGGGTAAATTCCAATCAGGTGGCTGAACAATAGGTGCAGATATCAAGGCTTTCTTAAGTATTCAAATGCTTCTACACAATCATCATCAAAAACAAAAGAAACATCTTTTTGCAAGAGATTAGTGAGAGGCCTAGAAATTTTAGAAAAGTCTTTAATAAACCTCCTATAGAAACCAACATGACCAAGGAAACTTCTTATACCTTTGATATCTTTAGGACACATCATCTTTTCAATATCGTCTAGTTTAGCTTTATCAACTTCAATACCTGTTTCAAAAATTTTATGCCCCAAGACAATACCTTCATTAACCATAAAGTGGCACTTCTCCCAATTAAAGACAAGATTAGTTTCTTCACATCTCTGCAAAACTCGGTCAAGGTTGCTTAAGCAATCATCAAAAGAAGTTCCGTAAATGGAGAAATCATCCATGAAAGCCTCAACAATATTTTCACAAAAGTCAGAGAATATAGCAGTGGTACATCTTTGAAAGCTAGCAGGTGCATTGCATAAACCAAAAGGCATACGTCTATAAGCATAGGTACCGAAAGGGCAAGTAAAAGTGGTTTTCTCTTGATCATCTTTTGACACAGGTATTTGAGAGAAACCAAAATAACCATCTAGAAAGAAAAAATGAGTATGTTTGGATAGTCTTTCTAGCATACGATCAATAAAAGGTAGAGGGTAATGATCTTTTCTAGTAGCTTTATTCAATTTGCAAAAATCAATTACCATTCGATAACCTGTAACAATTCTTTGTGGAATCAATTCATTCTTATCATTAGGAACAACAGTAATACCTCCCTTCTTAGGGACACAATGAACAGGGCTTACCCATTGACTATCAGCGATAGGATAAATTATACCTGCCTCTAGAAGCTTTAGTATTTCATTTTTTACCACTTCTTTCATCTTAGGATTTAACCATCGCTGATGATCAACAACTGGTTTTGCATCTTTCTCCAATTTAATTTTGGGCTGACATATAGTGGGACTGATGCACTTAAGATCATCAAGAGTATATCCAATGGCGGCACAGTGCTTCTTCAGGATTTTCAATAATTTCTTTTCTTCATGCTCTGAAAGGTTAGCACTAATAATAACAGGATATATCTTATTTTCATCAAGATAAGCATATTTCAGAGTATCAGGTAATTGTTTAAGCTCAAACACGTGATCACCCTTAGGTGGAGGAGGATCCCCAAGGATTTCAATAGGAAAATTATGTTTCAAAATAGGTCCTTGATTAAAGCATACTTCATCTATCTTTCATTGATAAACATATCATTTTCATGGTCTAGCAAATATTGTTCTAAAGGATCAGTGGAGGCACGGCAATAGAAGCAAGACCAATAATTTCATCCTTACTAGGCAATTCTTTATCATGGGGTTGTCTATGAAATTTAGAGATATTAAAATCATGAGACATATCCCCTAAACCAATAGTAACAATATCTTTCTCGCAGTGTATCTTAGCATTAACAGTATTCAAGAAAGGTCTACCAAATATAATGGGACAAAAATTATCTTTTGGGGAACCAAGAACAAGAAAATCAGTAGGATATTTAATTTTCCCATACAATACTTAAACATCTCTAACAATCCCAATTGGTGATATAGTATATCTATTAGCAAGATTAATAGAAACATCAATATCTTCTATCTTAGCAGGTGCAATTTCATTCATAATTTGTTTATATAAGGTATAAGGAATTACACTCACACTAGCATCCACATCACATAAGCCATGACAAAAATGATTTTCAAATTTAATAGAAACAACAGGCATGCCAACAATAGGTCTATGTTTATCTTTAGTATTAGGTTTAGCAATCCTAGCAGCTTCATCACAGAAATAAATAACATGCCCATCAATATTATCAGCCAAGAGATCTTTAACCATAGCAATACTAGGTTCAACTTTAATTTTCTCAGAGGGTGGGTGTTCTAATATTACTTTTGTTGACCACAATTGAAGCTTTAGCATGATCCTTTATTCTAACGGGAAAAGGTGGTTTCTCAATATAAGCAGTATGACCAATAGGATCAACATTATAAGTAATAGTTTCTTCTTCAGCTTTAATAGGTTCTACTACTTTAACTCCAATATGAGGATGATATTTAAACCACTTCTCCTTAGGGAGATCAACATGAGTAGCAAAAGATTCATAGAAAGAAACTACTATCTCAGAGTCAAGTCTATATTTAGTGCTAAAATCACAAAAAGCATCGGTATCCATAAAATATTTAACACAATCAAACTTAAGGTTTATACCTGACTCTTTACCTTCGCTGAGATCCCAATCTTCATAGTTGCGTTTAATTCTTTCCAATAAATCCCATTTGTATTCAACATCCTTCTTCATATAGGAACCAGTACAAGAAGTATCGAGCATGGATCGATCATTATGAGAAAGCCGAGCATAAAAATTTTGAATAATAATTTCTCTTGAGAGCTCATGATTGGGGCATGAATATAACATTTACTTAAGCCTCCCCCAAGATTGAGCGATACTTTCTCCTTCACGAGGCCAAAAATTATATATATATATATATATATATATATATATATATATATATATATATATATATATAATTTTGATCACGATGAACCAGATGCATAGGATAAAACTTCTGGTGAAATTCCAATTTCAATCGGTTGTAGTTCCATGATCCAATATCATCCAATAGTCTATACCATGTCAATGCCTTTCCCTTCAAACATAAAGGGAAGACCTTCTTGAAAACATCCCCGGGCATACCTACAAGCTTAAATAATCCATAAACTTCATCCACATAGAGTAGGTGCATATCGGGATGTAATGTTCCATCGCCTGCATAAGGATTAGCTAGCAGTTTCTCTATCATACTCGAAGGAATTTCATAATAAATATTTTCAGTAGGTGCAGTAGGTTGAGGAGAAACTAATTGCAGTTCCGATTGAGGTGAAGATACCCCGAACAAGCCCCTCAAAGGATTATTTTCCATAGTAACAAGTGAGAGTAAATTTCAGCACACTATATAAATGTTTCCTTACCAAATTCCACTTACCAAAGGCGCTTCACTCCCCGGAAATGATGCCAGAAAAGAGTCATGATGACCCACAAGTATAGGGGATCTAACGTAGTCCTTTCAATAAGTAAGAGTGTCAAACCCAACAAGGAGCAGAAGGAAATGACAAGTGGTTTTCAGCAAAGTATTCTCTGCAAGCACTGAAATTATCGGTAACAGATAGTTTTGTGATAAGACAAATCGTCACGGGTAAAAAGTAATAAAAGTAAACAAGGTTCAGCAAGGTGGCCCAATCCTTTTTGTAGCAAAGGACAAGCCTGGACAAACTCTTATATAAAGCAAAGCGCTCCCGAGGACACATGGGAATTGTTTTCAAGCTAGTTTTCATCATGCTCATATGATTCATGTTCGTTACTTTGATAATTTGATATGTGGGTGGACCGTTGCTTGGATGTTGCCCTTCCTTGGACAAGCCTCCCACTTATGATTAACCCCTCTCGCAAGCAACCACAACTACAAAATAAGAATTAAGGTAAACCTAACCATAACATGAAACATATGGATCCAAATCAGCCCCCTACGAAGCAACACATAAACTAGGGTTTAAGGTTCTGTCACTCTAGCAATCCATCATCTACTTATTACGTCCCAATGCCTTCCCCTAGGCCCAAATAATGGTGAAATGTCATGTAGTCGATGTTCACATAACACCACTAGAGGAGAGACGTCATACATCTCATCAAAATATCAAACGAATACCAAATTCACATGATTACTTATAACAAGACTTCTCCCATGTCCTCAAGAACAAACGTAACTACTCACAAAGCATACTCATAATCATAATTTGAGGAGTATTAATTATCATTAAGGATTGGAAAATATAATCTTCCACCGGATAAACCAACTAGCATCATCTACAAAGAGTAATCAACACTACTAGCAACCCACAGGTACCAATATGAGGTTTTGGGACCAAGATCGAATACAAAAGATGAACTAGGGTTTGAGAGGAGATGGTGCTGGTGAAGATGTGATGTCTACTGCGCAACTTTATTCTTGTAGACACATGTTGGGCCTCCAAGCGCAGAGTTTTGTAGGATAGTAGTAATTTTCCCTCAAGTGGATGACCTAAGGTTTATCAATCCGTGAGAGGTGTAGGATGAAGGTGGTCTCTCTCAGACGACCCTGCAACCAAATACAAGAAATCTCTTGTGTCCCCAACACACCCAATGCAATGGAAAATTGTATAGGTGCACTAGTTCAGCGAAGAGATGGTGATAAAAGTGTAATATGGATGGTAGAGATATATTTTTATGATCTGAATAAATAAAAACAGCAAGGTAGCAAATAGTAAACAGGCACAAAAATGGTGCTGCAATGCTTAAAAACAAGGCCTAGGGTCCGTACTTTCGCTAGTGCAATCTCTCAACAGTGCTAACATAGTTGGACCATATGATTATCTCTCAAAGTGTAACAAAGAATCACTCCCGAGTTCCTATTAGAGGAGAACAAAAGATAGAAATTGTTTGTAGGGTACGAAGCCATCTCAAAGCTATTCTTTCCGATTGATCTATTCAAGAGTTCGTATTAAAATAACAGAAAGCTATTGTTTCCGTTCAATCTATCCTAGAGTTCGTACTAGAATAACACCAAAGCATATTCATATTCATAATACTCAATCCACACAAAGAACTACAAAGAGTGCCTCAAGATTTCTATCGGAGAAACAAGGACAAGAACGTCACTACAAAAAAAGACACATCCATGACATTTTGGGCCGAACGGATTTTTTTGTCATACTTATGACACTTCTATGACGATAATTGTGACAAAACCCGATATCATCATAGATGGGGTGGGTCCTACTTCTATGACAAAAAATCATGACAGAAAATGGTCTTTTCGTCCTGGGCGGGCCGGAGACGCAGCTGCATGACATTCTTTGGGCCGTCCATGACGAAAAAAACCGTGGTAGAAGCGAGGGCGCGGAAAATATCGAGGAGTCCCAGGTTATGATGGGTGGTCGGGGGCCGAGCAATGCGCGTTTCTCTCGTACATTCGCGCGTGTGTGCGAGGCATTGGGCTCTAACTGAACCCGAGCGATTGCACTGCAGGTTACCGCATTACTGAACCTGAGCGATCGGTCGATGGCTGTTAACTGAACCCGATCGAGCGAATCCTTCGGTACTGCTGCTAACTGAAGCCGATCGATGCTGCCTCTGGATGAACAGTGAGTGTTGTGGGGGTGGATGAACAGTTCCCGGTGGGGGTGGATGAACAGGACCCAGTGGTGTTGCCTCTGGATGAACAGTACCTCGATCGATCGAGTCGGTTGGGGCTGGATGAACAGGACCCCGTGGAGGGAAGGATGAACAGGACCACCCCGTGGAGGGCAGGATGAACAGTAGATGGTGGAGGGCAGGATGAACAGTAACCCATGGAGGGGTGGTTGAACAGGAGCCCGTGGAGAGGGCTGGTTGAACAGTAGCCGATGGAGTAGCGTGCGGTGGAGGCTGGATGAACAGGAGCCCGTGGATGAACAGTCGCGGGTGGAGGCTGGAGGAGGTCGACGGTGGATGAACAGTAGCCCGTGGAGGCTGGAGGGGGTCGGCGGTGCAGATGAACGGTATCCCGTGGAGTCCCGTTTTGCGGTACGCCACACCCCTCCTGATGAACAGGACCCCCATTTCGACCGTAGCGCTCCAACACAAGTCCGTTTCCTCCGTTTTTGCGCTACGCCACACCCCTTCCGATCAACAGGATCCCGTTTCGAACGTGGCCGGTCGAACACAAGGCCGTTTCCTCCGTTCTCCGGTACGCCAGACCCCTCCTGGTGAACAGGATCCCGTTTCGAACGTGGCCGGTCTAACACAAGGCCATTTCCTCCATTCTGCGGTACAACAGGCCTTTTCCATCGGCTGTTCCGTCCAAGCCCTCACGATGAACACGACGACGCATTCCGTTCTGACCCAGCCGATTGGCTCCCCATGAACACGACGATGACGTTGTTTCTCCGTTCGACCCAGCCATGTACACGAGCCCTGGCCATACGTACGCGCGAGTAGACGTTCGAGACCCTGCCCGTATGTACGTACGTGGCCGTATTTTCTTTCTTACACACTGGCATTGTACGTACGTGTACATGCTACGTGCACGCCTCTACTACGACACGTGCACGCCTCTACATCGACAAGTATGTACGTACACGTTCGCGACCAGAATGACAACGCTATGTACGCTTCGACCAGGTGGGTCCCGACTGTCACGCACTTCCTTGCGTGCGAAGATGTAGCTGGTGGGTCCCAACAGTCAGGGGGGCGAATCATGTTTTTTGCCCGGACGCACTTCCTTGAGTGCGAAGATGTAGCTGGTGGGTCCCAGCAGTCAGGGGGGCGAATCATTTTTTTTGGCCGGACGCACTTCCTTGCATGCGAAGATGTAGCTGGTGGGTTCCAGCAGTCAGGGGGAAACATTTTTTTCATGAAATACGGTGGCCCGTCCAGTGGGTCCCCGCTGTCAGGTGGAGGAATAATTATTTTGCGCGTAATAAGGAGGCACTTCCTTGCTGCGACCGTGGACCCAGCTGTCAGCCTCTCCACATACAGTCCACGTCTGATGGAAGTCGTTCCTTGACCACATTGACCATGCCGCACCGAGAGCACCAGGATGGTGGACGACTGCGAGGCCTAGGAAGGGGACGACACAGAGCCGAGGAAGACGCGGCAGTGGATGCCCACGCGTAGAGGAGTACGAGGGTTCACTAGTTCGCTGCGGTGTGAGGCTGTCGTCGCCGCAAAATAATAGGGGGTGTGGGTGAGTAGAGGGATGGCCTAGCCAGTGGTGGGAATAGTACGGGGCGGTGAGGCCTCCGCGGCAGCACAACCGGCCATGGGAGGCAGGAGCATGCGGCACGACCGGCACTGCTTTGGGCGGCTGGAGCAACAAGACCAGAGGTTGAAGAAGCACTGCAGCCATTGGATGGACATCATACGGTCACTAGAGCTAGAATCGTTCATATTGACTAAGTTGACAAAGCACTCCATCCCCTTCAACTTAGTAGGCCCACAAGTCAGCCTCCCACCAAGGTGGGTCCCAACCAGCAGGGGGAGTATTCATTTTTTTGTGCGTAATAAGGAGGCACTTCTGGTGGGTCTGAGCTGACAGCAGGGGAATGTTTTTTTCGCGCAATACGGTGGCCCTTCCCGTGGGTCCTAGCAGTCAGGGGGCAAACGTTTTTTCGTGAAATACAGTGGCCCGTCCGGTGGGTCCCTGCTGTCAGGTGGAGGAATCATTATTTTTCGCTTAATAAGGAGGCACTTCCTTGCTGCCGTCGTGGACCCAGCTGTCAGCCTCTCCATGTACAGTCCACGTCCGATGGAAGCCGTTCCTTGACCACATTGACCACGCTGCGTCGAGAGCACCAACGCGGTGGACGACGGCGAGGCCTAGGAAGGGAATGACGCGGAGCCGGGGAAGACGCGACAGTGGAAGCCTGCGCGGAGAGGAGTACGATGGTTCACTGGTTCGGCTGCGGTGTGAGGCTGCCATCACTGCGGAATAACAGGGGTGTGGGTGAGTAGAGAGATGGCCTGGCCAGCGGTGGGAGTAGTAGGGGGCGGTGAGCCCTCCGCGGCATCACAGCCGGCCACGAGAGGCAGGAGCACGCGGCACAACCGGCGCTGCTTTGGGCGGCTGGATCAAGAAGACCAGAGGTTGAAGAAGCACTACGGCCATTGGATGGACATCGTATGGTCACTACAGCTAGAATCGTTCATATTGACTAAGTTGACAAAGCCCTTGGTACACGTCAACTTAGTAGGCCCACAGGCCAGCTTCCGAAACGGCGCGCCCCAGATGTTAGGGGGAGGAATCATTTTTTGGGCGGGTGAAGCTAGAATATCCGAAATTGAAGAAGAAGCACAGCATCCGTTGGGTGGACATCCAACGGCCACTACTGCTAGAACCGTGTGTTGACTATAATAAGTTCACAAAGCCTTGCATACGCGTCAACTTCTTTTTTAGGGGACACGTCAACTTAGTAGGCCCACAAGTGTGTGGGAGCGAACATATAGCCCATTTGCGATTTGTAAGAATGTACAACCCAATTTTGAATTCTAATGGAATTTACTACATCCCATTTATAGTTTGTTAAAAGTACATCCCATTTTCTAGCTAGGACAATGATTAATAATTTCAACCAACCGTTCAAGACATAACTCAATAAAATTTCCCACATTTTGATGGGATCCGAAATATTTTTGTCCCGAAATTTCTAGTCAGATTAAATATTAATTTGTATTACGTAAAAATCTAACGAAACATTGCGCGCGCAACAATTAAAAATTAAGATTTTCAAAACCCATAAATAATATTTTATAAACTAATTCCGTGCTTGGTGCATTTTTTATAGTTACTGCCCAGTTTTTATAATTACATCCCATTTATTAGTTTTTAAAGCCCATTTTCCTGTTAAGCCTAATGCATCCCTCCAAGGAAAGATTTGCAGCCGAGCGGGGCGGAGAATAACAAGTTGACCTTGCCTGGGTATTCCTCAAAAAACGTATAGCTGGGCTAGCCATTTTCATCTTGAAAAAATTAATATCTTTTTTTAGGGCTTAAAAAATTTAATATCTTGAAGAAAAAAAATCAGGGCTGGATATCTGTCTTGGCCTAGACGGGCCATAGCCCGCCCTGTTAATACCCTGCTCTCATGTGAACAACAACGAAAACATCGCCAAGAAAAACTCTGCAGTGCTCATGCCTCAAAAACACAAATACTGCTCGAGCTGCTTGGTC
Source organism: Triticum dicoccoides (assembly GCF_002162155.2). Lineage (NCBI taxonomy): Eukaryota > Viridiplantae > Streptophyta > Magnoliopsida > Poales > Poaceae > Triticum > Triticum dicoccoides. The sequence goes on along the minus strand of NC_041384.1, from coordinate 580,960,200 downwards.
CCGGCTGTCGGTCGCACCTTGTGCAATTCTCTCATTTATTGACCACATAGGTTGACAATGATGTGGGACCGTGATGTCAGGAAACCAGGAAGAAGCAAAAAAAATATAGTTGTACATAATAAGGAGGCACTTGCGTACGTACGGCTATGGCCCTAGTGGGTCCATACTGTCAACCAGTCAAAATAAAGTCATCTCCGGAATTCACATGCTCATTGACCATGTTAACAATGCTCGGCGCCACGGCGAGCGCAACAACTCAAAGGACGACGGAGAGGGCCTCGCGGGCCCTACAGATGGTCTAATACATCGCCCACTGCTCATTCAGGAAGCCATGATCATTGCACACCTATGAGCACCTTCGAGAGACTGAGACGGCATGAAACGGTAAGGCCGCGCTTGGGTGCTATGGTTTATTTCACAACTGTATTAAGATACAAGTGTAATTTACTCGTCATCGGAAACAATGCGTAAAATACAGGCGTAATGAAACCGAGGGCCCGAGGTCTGTAAGTAAAACCGGCAGGTTACGCGTGTAATTTGAGAGACCGGTGTATATTTTACTAGTCGAAATCGACCAACCAAGCGCTTCGCCCGAGACCATCTGCTTTTATTTACAAGCGTCAGTTTTACAAGCGGTTTTGGTTGGAAAACGATGATCCAATCACGGCCTAAGATGATGAGTTGGTCGGAAGATCATATGGTTTCACATCTAACCTACCCGACTTGTCGTATAGGCTATGAATGAAACATAAGACGATGAACTTCTTAAGCATGGAAACAACAGAAGAGGATGATCTTCCTAACAAGCAAATCACTGGCATTAGATCTACATGCAAAACAATACGAAGCATTATTCTCAGGAGGCACGGTGAACAACTTGTGATGCCGCATGCCACAACATTCCAAGCTCAACTTTGCAATCAAACACAAGGCCTGGCATTACATAGACAATATTCAGAACAAACTCTTAAAATATCTTACATAAGTCAACATTCATGTGACTATGCATCTCAGCAGAGTAAATATTTACTTCTGAACTGAAGATAGGAATAGGAAAAAATGATCGACGTTGCTCACAGCAAAGGGCGTCCCACTAAATATATCAAATGCATGTCTTCTGGCTAACATCAATCAGTAAAAATTGACAAGGTTTTCCAATTCCAATATATTAAACTAATGTCAACTTTGACAAGCTTTTCCCATTCAAAATATGTAATGCCTATGATTGTGGAACGGGCAGGGTTTGTCACCAGTTTGTCATCTGATAGTCCGGTGGCTCAAGGTGACGACGAATGATTAGAGAACCATTCGATGTATTGTGCATGATGAAGTATTATTATGGAGGACACGAACCATCTGAACATTTTGTGCAGTTCCACTAAAATCAAGCTGAGCATCCCTGTGGATTTCGTATTTATATGCTGCCAGAAAACAAAGACACATCAGCACACACATGAATATTGGCCCCAGTGTCAACCCACCAATCGGTGGACTAACAAACTGAAAGTATGGTAAACAGATTACCATACCCAAATGCCCCATCATTGTTGCTTAGAGTGACATTGACAGACTTGGAGTCCTGTCTTGGCTTCTTGGTACTTGTTTGGGCACTTGTTTGCCCAGTGTTCCTCCAAACCACAAGTAAAGCAGCCATCTCTGCAGACTAGTCATGTCACCAGCGTCTACTAATACTCTGTAAAGCTTCTCGATCACTCCTTGTGTAATGTAGCGCAAACAGTGACTGCTTCTTTCTGCAAAGTGGTAAGACCAACTGGACCAACTAATGCAGCAGTTTGCCTTAGACACATTGGCTCCTTTTGTGTAGTTCAACTAAAATCAAAGTCGGAATAAAACCGAGCTTTAATTTTGATATCCTTGTAAGCAACAAAAGGTATAAGGGAAACAATTACTGAGAAATAACAGTTGATGACTTGTACTCCCAAAAGAAAAACATCTACTGATCTACCTTATCTTAATGGAAACAAAGCAGGAGAGTAGCAATTCTCAATCAGTGTGATTCATTCATATTAACTGAGACATTATCTTAACAATGCCTTGTTTCAACATGTATAAAGAACGACAAAGCAGAAAACTATCATTCCTAAAACAATGCGACTCATTCATCTTAAAAGAGACATTATCTTAACAATATCTTGGTTAAACATGTGGAAAGAACTACAAAGCAGGATAGTACCATTTGTAAAACACTGTAACTGATATATAATAACAGAGACATTATCTGAACAATACATTTCTTAAACATGTACTCCGGCCGATCCCTAACAGAAATGGTACTCCCGCTGATCCCTAACAAGTGTTGCAGTTTTGAACTAAGATTCAGTAGTTAATTCTGAGGAAAGTAGGTACTGACCTTTCAAGACCAAGATTTGAAACAATGCCTGAGGTGGATCTAAAAGAGATCTCAACACATATATGGAAATCCGGTCTCATTTTGTGCAGTTCCACCAAAATTAAGCGAAGCAAAATGTCGCAATAGCAACAAGTTGAATAGATATCCCTACTTTAACAGAGGAAAAAAAGGAATCAATTACTGGCCAATAAAGGAGGATGAAACATGCGGCCACAAAAATGGTAATCCCGCCAATCCCTAACAAGTGTTGCAGTTTTGAAATAAGATTCAGTAGTTAATTCTGAGAGTGGCATTGCTTAATTTTACCAGCGGCATTAGATTAACAAAAAGCATAAACAGTTCCAGGGAAGAGTGGGTGCAACAACAACATGTGCTTCCATCTACTTATAAAGGGGGTGATGCAGAGTTTATTGTAACAAAGCAACAAGCATAATGTCTGGGTTGGTCCCATTTCTGTTCACTACTTAATGGGAAAAGACAACAATACAATAGCTTCAATTCAACATTTATTTGAAACGGTACCAATACAAGTAGCACATCATCTTAAAACAAACTGCACGATCATGTGGATGAAGGCAAGTACCAACCTGTCATGACGCACACAAGATCACGTACGAATTTGCCAACACGAATAGGAAATCCAATCTCGTTTTGTGCAGTTACTCTGAAATCAAGTAAAGTCATCGGTGAGACATTTAAGTTTGCTATAGCAACAAGTTGAATAGATATCCCTGATTTAACAGAGGCAAAAAAGGAAACAATTACTGCCAATAAAGGAGGATGAAACATGCGGCCACAAAAAGAAGCATCTACCTTACCTTGATGGAAAACAAAGTATAGTACAGTAGCATTTCTAAAATGGTTGCATTGATTCATATTAACAGAGATATTCTCTTAAAATAGTTCAGTAGTTAATTCTGAGAGTGGAATTGCTTAAAATACAATAGCTTCAATTCAACATTTATTTAAAACAGTACCAATACAAGTAGCACAACATCTCAAAACACACTGCACGATCATGTGGATGGGACATGGGACATGCCAGCACCATGTTCGTCCACACATATAAATGGGTGATACAGAGTATGTAGCCAAGCAGCATATCTATGTTGGTCCCATATTTGTTCTCTTTGAAACTTTTTTCGATGTGAGGGCAGCAAATCTAATCCTACACAAACTACCCGACACCCCAGTTTCTTTCCCTTTTCAACAAAGAGTTGGGTTTCTTACAGATGTGTGTACTGGGTTACCCCCTTTTCCCCTTTTTGACCAACAAAGTGGATGGATAGCTAGTCTATACTACTTTCCCTCCCTCCTTTCCTCATTGAACCACGTCCTAGAGTCATGCTCCACCCCACCGCACCCTTATTTCCTCTTTGAACCAAGACCTAGATTCGACTACAGAATCGAAAAAGATCAGCATGCAGCTAGACCAATGACAGTTTCAAAGAAAATTATACCTTAGGGTCGTCGGGATGTGGCAAGGCATGCAGCGGGAGGTCTGATCTGCCCACACTACATACGACAGCAAGGAAGAAGGGGTCGGTGGCCCTCCCGCACAGGCGCTGGGTGAAAGAGAAAAGCACAACCGGCAGTGGATTGCAACCAAGGTGAAGTGACAAAGGATATCATCTTTTTGGCTAACAAGCAAAGAGCACTGATGGAAGATAGCTTGTTTTTCATTGAAAATCGATCAGCTTCACCAGCCGATGCAACCATGAGGCACAACCATGAGCATCAATAGGTCATCGTGGTAATGCATCATCCATTTGGCATCAAGTTTGGGTGAGGCACCTATGAAGTTTGACAAATCCTCACTGTGGTCTGTTTCTTCTCAGTACTCAAGCTCGAGGAAGGAAGAACCATGTGGCAAAGGACAGTGAGGCGGAACAACAATGGCCATCCAATTTTGTGTAGTTCCACTAAAATTGAGGAAGACATGCCCGGGTATGGAGATACGCATCGTTGTTTCCAAAAATATATAAAAAAGGGATATAGTGTTGTTACTTTGTTTCATAAGATTAACAAGGACATCTCAATTGTAAATAAGAATTATGAAAAGTACACCAAAAAACAGAAGCATCATGATTATGTTGATGGGAACTAAACCAGGATACCCGAGAAAAAAAGCATTTCTTCATTTAACCAGTGATAGTATTAGATTAGTAGCAGCAATAGGAGCATATGGACAATGACCGCACAACCACCATGTACTTTTTGTCGAAACAAAATGCATAACTCCACCGAGGCATAAATCAGGACAACTTTTCGAGTGGCATTTCCTCTATAATAGTAGGTGATGTTGGACCAACCGACGAACCCTAGCTACTATACATGGGGAGCTAGGGAGTAGTCGCATAGAAGAGAACATGCATGCAGCGACCTGGGGAGCTGGACCAGTACAAGAAGTTATACCTCAGGTGGGCGAGATGTCGCTTAGGCGGGCGGGCGGGATCTTCCCACACGAAGGCAGCGAACAAGGGCGCGGAGGACATTCGTCCGCACCAGCGCCGGCTCCGAGAGGACGATGCGCATCGGCTTCCTCCATTACTGATGGCGACAACGTCAATGCTGCACCTCCTCACCTCCCGCAACGGACGGGATTCGGCCAGATGTGTGACCACCGGTGAGGAGAGAGATAGTGTGGACACTGTCATCTTATTTTGATATGGAGAGGGTGAGAGAGCGAGACGCGAGAAATTCTATCAAACAAGAGGCTATAATGGAGTAAAACAATCTCTCCATAGCATTGGTTTTAAATAGAATATGCGTGTTCCCGGAAAAAAGAAACAAAAACTGGCGGACAATTTTTTAACGTACCAAGAAAGAAAACTCAATCAAAAACACGCCCCCGCTTTCAGGTCGCGAGAGTCATCGCGCACACACACATAGACAGAGACATGCATATCCGTGTTTACGTGAAATTCCATTTCCATCTCCATCTCTAATCATATTTGTCCAACTGGCACATTATTTATGTTGTTAATTATATATGCGGCAATATTAACGTACAACATCTCTTGTTTGCGGGCGTCCGGACCGCTGCCACGGCCGCTCGTTACAAACCCGAACCCTCCTCATCACCCGCGCGTGCTTCCCGCCCGAAACGGTCAGTGCCGCATTCATGCCCGGCCAGAGCGGACGCGACCTCTCACTGGCGCCGGCATTGAAGCGGCGTGCCGGCCGAGAGAGCGTCGCCCGCGCCGCTTCCTGGTGCACGCGACTGCTCCGCGTTCAAAGGTCTCAATAGCCAGCCACAACATGCATGTAAAAAGTTCTTGGGAGTCCGTGCTATAGCTAGCTGTCCTCCCCAACTCGTCAATCTCTTCCGGTAGTACTAGTACTCCATGGCGTGATCCATCGACAAGCAGGCGGGAAATTTATCATATACTTGGTTTGTTGTGAGTGGCATGCTGAGCGACCGTGTGCGGTCGAGCCCTGGAGGAGGGTGAGACACGAACACGACAGACGTGATTTAAACGCTGGTTTTGCTCGATGGTACAATCCAACGAAACGAAACATTGGTTTCTCTCCGTTTCCATTTTTTCTCCAGAAAAACGGAAACCCACTCCATTTTCATTCCTTTTAGACCAACAAAGCAACATGGAGATGGAGCTACGTGTGGAGCTGCGACAGTGGAGCAAGCCGGCTCCAAAAGGAAGATGGACTACCTGGGACGTCGGGCTGTAGCTAGAAGGGCGGTTGGGACGTGGCATCGGCCCATACCGCGGTGACCCCCGATTGGGACGCACCGACTGTGGATTTTTTCCCTCGCCGATGTAGACCGCGTCTACGCACAACATTGTTCCCTTCCCCCAGCTGCGGGATCAGACCGGATATGTGACCAGCGGTGTGGCCACCGTCGTTCTATGCTTGTGAAGAGAGCAAGCCAAGCAAGCAGGCTTGTAGCTTAGGCTCCTGCTAGTGTATATATAGTGGTTTTCTTTTTCTCTTCATATCAACCATTTTATATTGTGCATGTGTCATTGAAGAGTGAAATGATGGTTGCTTATTCTGACTAACTTACTGTGTGATTTGACTGCTCCTTTAGTGGCCCCTACACGTACTCCCCCTACGTGTATGCAACAGTCACACGTACACATGGACGCAAAAATGCGCGCGACACCCTAATGCATGCATGTCCGAGCACACGACGGAACACACACGGTCATGCTCAAGTGCTCAACCTACATGTGCATGCACACACATACTCAGCCAGGGTGAGCTAGTGACCGTATAAACACCGAAAAATGTATATATTTAGCGCAATGAGCGTATTATGAAGTCCACTGGCCGTATTTTTACAAATATACAGTAACAGACATTGTATTTATCTTGTTTGAAATTAAGCCATATTAACCGGAGAGGAGGTAGTATGGACTAGCATTACTTTGTTGTGTCCCGTCAACTTGCCGAACGAGGAGAAGCTTGCAGGACGGGAGAAGCTTGCGTGCGGTGGCTCGCAGGACAAGGAGAAACTTTTGACTAATGCAAGTTGTCCTTCGCTCAGGCGGTGGACATGCAACAGTTAATTCGGTGTTAGATTGCCAGAAGCATACACTATACTAGTAGTACTATTATTGTTGCACTTCCCGAAGAGGTGAACAGCCAAGCGCAAAGTTTACTAGTACTAGTACTACTACTATAGTCTATAGAGATAGTACTAGGAAGCGGATGGAGGAGCATCTGCACTCTTATTATATTTTTAAAATGTGATAAAGCAATCTTCAACACATTTGGTTCTCTTCGAGGGTTCTCGCATGTGATAATGGAAGTTGGTTGCATGGAACACTCGCCACAATTCTCGCTTAATTCTGGCTCATATCCTATTACAAATAGGAGCGCTTGGTAATATTTCCTCTTTTTTGTTATTCAGCATGTAAACAGGTTAGCAAACCTTGCGGCGCATCTTTGTGCGAACCGTGCTTGCTGCACTTTGAATGTGGTCGAGAGCTGGCTTGATGAAACACCTCGCTTCCTACTTTTTTTGCGGGGTACCTCGCTTTTCCTAGTGACCAGTGTCTTGGTTGATCGTCCTAAGAATGCTTATATACGAATAAAGCTCTCTCATTTACCCACAAAAAAGATTAAGCCATATTAACCGGAAAGGAGGGAGTATGGACTAGCACTACTTGTTGGTGTGTGCTGTCAACTTGTAGAACGAGGAGAAGCTTGCAGGACAAGGTGAAGCTCGCTTACGCCTTTTGACTAATGAAACGTACCCTCGCCCAGGCGGTGTACATGCATCAATTCATTCGGTGTCAGATTGCCAGAGGCATACACTATGGTACCGAACATGCAGAGTACCATCATTGTTCAACTTCACAAGAGGCTAAGAGCCAAGCGCAAGGTTTAGTAGTACGAGTAGTACTACTACTAGAACCGCATGGTGGAGCCTTTGTACTCTTTTTTTAATCTCTGATAAAGTACACATTTATTCCGGAGAAGGCGGAAAACGGCAGCCCAACATGTAATGATGATATCGATCAACCATGCTCGAATATATCTTGGCCTCCGTGCGAGCCCGTCTGTGTGTTCTCGCTCCTCGTCTCTCTCAAGGAACGGAAGGTTGGCCATTTTGTCGTCAATTTAAATCGGTTTGCTCACACTCCAGTCCCACATGTCAGTGATATGCCAAGAGGAGGTGCGTTGACAGACTGGCCATACGCGTACTTGGTTTTGCACCTTCATACTACTCCCTCCGTCACAGTTTACAGGGCACTCTTCATTATGATGCATTTCTCTCAATGCATTTCCACCAGCAGAGAGACTTTAGATGCGTTTGGTTTAATGCTCAATTAATTAGGGTGTGGTAACCGCAATTTTCTCTTGATGTAGTACTACGGAGTGGAGTAAGTGCATGCATGTGTGTACCCGGGGTGGAAGCACTGCATGCATGTGTGTACACATTATTTCCTCTAGTAATAGATGCCGTGCTATAACTACCAATGCTATTTTTCAGGCTGGTCGCTAGTTGCCTTGGTCCCAGAGATTTTCTCTTTTTCTAAAGCGCGCTCTATAAACAATGACAGATGGAGTAGTATGAGCGGATTCAAAGAAGAGCGTATTGATGGTTGCTTCTTCCGAGCAACTTACAGTGGGAAAGGTGTGGCTTATGATTTGACTGCTCATTACTCACTATTAATGCGGCGTAACGACCGGTCTGAGTCTCCCATGCGGCTGTGCACTACCCCCTCGGTTCTTAAATATACTCCGGAGTATTTGTCTTTCTAGAGATTTCAATGAGTGACTACTCAAATATTTGTATTTTTAGAGATTCAAATGGACTACTACATACGGAAGTATATAGACATATTTTAGAGTGTAGATTCACTCATTTTGCTCCATATGTAGTCACTTGTTGAAATCTCTAGAAAGACAAATATTTAGGAACGAAGGGAGTACACATACGAAGCAAAATGAGTGAATCTACACTCTAAAATATGCCCATTTGAAATTTGTAAAAAGACAAATATATAGGAACGAAGGAGTATAATTTTGTGCATGGCACGTGGACCCGGATGCCGAAGAGGCTTCTGGCAATGCTATCAAGCTTCCAGCATTTGGTTACATAATTGACGTACTATACAAATAATTTTCTAGCGACATGAAATTGTACAATGGTGTGAGCTTTCAGCTTTTGTTTCGTGTGTTTTGCCATCGATGCTCTTTCGGAAACAATAAAAAATTAACTTCCTTGCTAATCAGAGCTAATATTTACATCACAACTGAAGACAAAGTTGTGAGAAGGTGTTAAATTAAAATTGATCCATGCTTTCATTGGCAGCAACGTCCCCCCAGCTCTGTCTAAATCAACAAGGCATGTTGGGAAAAAAAGTAGTTGTCTGGAGCATGCAACATTCCGATCATTTTGTGCAGTTCCACTAAAATTGAGCTGAGCGTCCCTGTTCCAAAGATATTAAGTGTGATTACGATAATAGAGGACTGCTGATGAAACAATAAACACACAAATAGAAGCCGATCACCTTTGCAGTCTCTCTTAAGACTAACTAGTTGGGGAAGATTAGGCTCGGAGTTGGATGAGGATGATAGAGCAAAACCAATCTCACTTTGTGCAGTCGCAATGAAATATAGAGTCGTTGCCCATGTGACATTTTGGCAGAACTGCACAAAACACTCTTAAGAAAAAAGTGATTTTGTGTAGTTCACCAAAAGGTCACAACAGCAACGAGGTGAAATGGATAGCCCTGTTTGCAAAAAAGAGGTAGAAAGGAAACAATTACTGGCCAATAACAGTTGATGACACATGCAGCGACAAAAAAGAAGCATATTCCTTGTCCTAAGGGAAGATAACAACACAGTTGTGTTTGTCTAAAACGGTGTGAGGACGAGATTGCAATATGGAAAGTACGCCGGACGAGCTACGTTTTGGGCAAAGAGCTATGGAAGATCCACATGCAGCGATGTGGGAAGACGGGTAGTGGAGCAAGGCCGGAGGGGATACCTGGAGGTCGTCGGGATGTAACTAGGTGAGTGGCGGCGGGCGGAATCTGCCCATACTGCGGCAGCGAGCAGGTGGCGTAGGCCCTACCACGCTGGAGCTTGGTCAGAGAGAACGACGTGTACTGCAGATCGGGACGTGCTGCCTCGGCGCCGTCGAACGGAGAAACGATGCACGTCCTCCCTTTCCGCCGGTGGACGGGATGCGGCCGGATCAGTGACCAACAGTGAGAGAGAGAGAGAGAGGCCACCGCAGCCTTGTGTGAGCTACTCTGAAGAGAGACAAACCAGGCAGGCTCCATTGTGAGATACTCTGAATAGAGACAAACCACGCGTGGTACACGACCTCCGTAGGTAAACAACCGCTACACGCGTTCAAATTAGCACATGGGCTGCCATTTCGTACAGAAATGAGCTCCACCGTGTACCCGCGCGGGTGTGGCTGGGCACGAAGCGTGAGTACGTGCACGGAGCACCTATTCTCTTCTTGTATACATACACCACCTACGTGGGGTTGTGTGAGAGAGATACAAACATAGATAGATATAGTGTGTGGGTTTGTGAGAGTTTTTTGGGGGGTGGAGTCAATAAAAAATGTAACATATGCAATGTGTGTGAAATAGAGTCCTGGATATATCATATATATAGAGGGGGCGATCCACGAGAAGAGAGTGGAGGTATCATCGGCTTGAGGTGTTCATAGAATCGAAGAGAGGGAGGATGTGTGTGTGTGCGCGCGCGATCGATAAAGAGTGCCATCAAATTTGTGTGTGCCCACGTCAAAGATATAGAGTGGCTGGCCTACTGGAACATGAGAGGGGATAGGTGCAGTTTGTCTCTGTGGCATGGATACCTACCTACAGCGCTCGACTATCGGTGTGTGGTGAGGGGGAGGGAGGCCTAATTAACTATAGAGGTACAATGGCTGGTATATGTGTGGAGGAGGAGAGAGGCCTACCTCATGTATTAAGGGAGATCGATTGGCATCCATACATATGTGTAGGAGAGGAATAAGGTTGGGAGAGAGATAGAGCTAGAGTGTTGGAGGGGGTGGTAGTGGAGTTGCTTCTAACAAATGGTGGGATAGGCTTGCTAGACAACCGGAGGGCATGCCTGCAATATCAATAAGAGAGGGGATGGTTGCCTGTCTGTGCATGTGCGTGTTAGAGACGGGTCAGGAGGCATGCACGAACGATGAGCGGGGGGGGGGGGCGATATGGATGTGGTAAGCAGACATAACTACATAGGAAGACCAATCGTCCTTTGTCAGAGAAAGGAGAGACATAACTTGTGAGGCACGTCGATGTGACGCCCCCGATTCAATCGTACACTAATCATAAACGCAAACGTGTATGATCAAGATCAGGGACTCACGGGAAGATATCACAACACAACTCTACAAATAAAAATAAGTCATACAAGCATCATATTACAAGCTAGGGGCCTCGAAGGCTCGCATACAAGAGCTTGATCATAGACGAGTCACCGGAAGCAACAATATCTGAGTACAGACATAAGTTAAACAAGTTTGCCTTAAGAAGGCTAACACAAACTGGGATACAGATCGAAAGAGGCACAGGCCTCCTTCCTGGGATCCTCCTAAACTACTCCTGGTCGTCGTCAGCGGGCTGCACGTAGTAGTAGGCACCTCCCGAGTAGTAGTAGTCGTCATTGACGGTGGCGTCTGGCTCCTGGGCTCCAGCGTCTGGTCGCAGCAATCGAGTATAGAAAGGGGAAAAGAGGGAGCAAAGCAACCATGAGTACTCATCCAAAGTACTCGCAAGCAAGGAGATACACTACAAATGTATGCATTGGTATCAATTGGAAAAGGGGGTATCATATGTGGACTGAACTGCAGAATGCCGGAATAAGAGGGGGGTAGCTAGTCCTATCGAAGACTACGCTTCTGGTAACCTCCATCTTGCAGTAGGAGAAGAGAGTAGATGGTAAGTTCACCAAGTAACATCGCATAGCATAATCCTAACCGATGATCCTACCCTCGTCGCCCTGTGAGAGAGCGACCACCAGTTGTATCTGGCACTTGGAAGGGTGTGTTTTATTAAGTATCCGGTTCTAGTTTTCATAAGGTCAAGGTACAACTCCAAGTCATCCTGTTACCGAAGATCACGTCTATTCGAATAGATTAACTTCCCCGCAGGGGTGCACCACATAACCCAACACGCTCGATCCCATTTGGCCGGACACACTTTCATGGGTCATGCCCGGCCTCGGAAGATCAACACGTCGCAACCCTACCTAGGCACAACAGAGAGGTTAGCACGCCGGTCTAAATCCTATGGCGCAGGGGTCTGGGCCCATCGCCCTTTGCACACCTGCATGTTGCGAACGTGGCCAGAAGCAGACCTAGCCTAGCAGGCGTTCCAGTCCAATCCAGCACGTGCCGCTCAGTCGCTGACGTCATGAAGGCTTCGGCTGATACCACGACGTCGAGTGCCCATAACTGTCCCCGTGTAGATGGTTAGTGCGTATAGGCCAGTAGCCAGACTCAGATCAAATACCAAGATCTCATTAAACGTGTTATCTTGAAATAACCGCGAACGCCGATCAGGGCCAGGCCCACCTCTCTCCTAGGTGGTTTCAACCTACCCTGTCGCTTCGCCACAAAGATCCACTCAGAGGGCCGTCAGGACAAACGTCCTTTCGGACCCAATCCGTGAATCACTCGCGGGTACTCCTACGAGCCGACCCGTCTTTAGTCACCACAAGTATCATATATTATGTATAGGTATATACCCGTGATCAACTCCCGAGTGATCAAGGCCCGATAGTATAGCATGGCAGACGGACAAGAATGTATGGTCACTGATGATAAACTAGCATCCTATACTAAGCATTAGGATTGCAGGTAAAGGTAACAACAGTAGTAGCAAGGACATGCTATGCATCAGGATAGGATTAACGGAAAGCAGTAACATGCTACACTACTCTAATGCAAGCAGTATAGAGAGTAGAGTAGGCGATATCTGGTGATCAAGGGGGGGGGGGCTTGCCTGGTTGCTCTGGCAAGAGAGAGAGGTCGTCAACACCGTAGTCGTACTGGGTAGCAGCGGCGTCGGTCTCGGTGTCTAGCGAGATAAGAGGGGGAAGAAACAATAAATATAATGCAAACAAATGCATGACATGACAAAGTGTGATGCTAGGTGTGCCCTAACACGGTACGAGGTGGTACCGGTGAAGGGGGAAAACATCCGGGAAAGTATTCCCGGTGTTTCGCATTTTCGGACAAATGAACCGGAGGGGGAAAGTTGCGTGTTCGCTATGCTAGGGACGCGAGGCAGACGAACGGGTTGTGTATCTGGGTTCGTCTCGTCGTTCTAAGCAACTTCCATGTTGAAAATAATTTAATCCAAGTTACAGATTAAAAGATATGATTTTCTAAAGATTTTATTAATTTCTGGAATTTATTTAATTATTTAAATTAATCCAAATTTGGATTTATGACATCAACATGATGTCATGCTGACGTCAGCAGTCAACAGGGGTTGACTGGTCAACCTGACAGATGGGGCCATTGACTAGGTCAACAGCACAGTCAGCAGGTCCAGTCAACAGTCAACAGTCCTGTTGACTTAGTCAAACTTACGCGTGGGTCCTTGTCATAGTCACAGTTTAACTAAACATAATTAACTAGTTAATTAATCATTAGGTTATCTAATCAGAGTTAATCAGGTTAATTTAACAGATCTAATTAAGTTAATTAATTGATTAATAGTTTTCTAATTAATTTTCTAATTCTTCTTTTTTTATTAAATGTTCTGGGGGTGGCCCCACATGTCAAAGGCATGGAGGCCTTAGCGGGCATAGGGCGGTGCGTGTGCGGGTGTGAGCCCGACTGGGCACTGGGCAGCCGCGGGGTGAGGCTCGGCGTTTGGTGCCAGCAAGGCACGGCCGGCCGGAGTGGCGTAGGGCGGCGGAGCCGTGCAGCAGCGGGAGTGGCGGCGGGAGTAGGCATGGGCGGCTGGGCGCAGGTGGGTGCGGCCAGGGCACGGAGGAAGTGGAGCAGGCGCAGGGGAGCAGAACTCCAGGCGCGTGCGCGGCGAGCGTGTCGAGGTGGAAGCAGGGGGCGGTGGCGCGCTGCAGAGGGAGCAAGCGGGCGGGGCGCGCGGCGAGCGCGTGCGCGCGAGGTGCACAGGTGAGGTGCCACGGCGAGCCGCGGCATGCGCGCGACGCGATTGTGGTGGTGCGGGGCCGCGGTGAGCACGGGCGGGCGCAGTGGCTGTGCAAGGCGACGAGCACGCGCGGGGGCTGCGGCCGAGGCCATGGCCGATGCGACGATGGCGAAAAAGGCAAGGGCGGGCACACGCGGAGGACGGGGGGGAGGGAGGCGTGCGGGGACGGGCTGCTGCCGGCGGGTGCGGCGTGCTTGAGGACGGCGGCAGGCGGCAGTGCAGCGGCGGGCAGAGGCGAGCAGCAGAGGCGAGCAGCAGGGCCGAGGCGCGCGGCGAGCGCGTGCACGCGCGGTGACGCCGGATCAACGCGGTGAGCGAGCAAGGTCGCGAGAGAGAGTAGGAGGAGGAAGGGCGCGCGCTCACAGAGGGGGAGTAGGGACCGGGCAACGGGGCGCGGGGAGCTACTCGGGAAGGAGGACGAGGAGGCCCGGCATGGGGAGGAGACGAGGAGGCGACGGCGGGAATAGGCGACGCCGGCGAGGCGGTGGCGGCGACGTCGGTGCGGCTTCAGGCGACGGCGGGCGCGCGGGGGAGAGGGGCGAGGGGATCGGGATCCCCCGATCCAGATCCAGACGAGGGAGGGGGAGTGGTGCGAGTGGGGTGGGGTAGGTTAGGGTTTCGGTCGTGGGGGGATAAGTGAAGGAAATATGCCCTAGAGGCAATAATAAAGTTATTATTTATTTCCTTATATCATGATAAATGTTTATTATTCATGCTAGAATTGTATTAACCGGAAACATAATACATGTGTGAATACATAGACAAACAGAGTGTCACTAGTATGCCTCTACTTGACTAGCTCGTTAATCAAAGATAGTTATGTTTCCTAACCATGGACACGGAGTTGTTATTTGATTAACGGGATCACATCATTAAGTGAATGATCTGATTGACATGACCCATTCCATTAGCTTAGCACCCGATCGTTTAGTATGTTGCTATTGCTTTCTTCATGACTTATACATGTTCCTATGACTATGAGATTATGCAACTCCCGTTTTCTGGAGGAACACTTTGTGTGCTACCAAACGTCACAACATAACTGGGTGATTATAAAGGTGCTCTACAGGTGTCTCCAAAGTACATGTTGGGTTGGCGTATTTCGAGATTAGGATTTGTCACTCCGATTGTCGGAGAGGTATCTCTGGGCCCTCTCGGTAATGCACATCACATAAGCCTTGCAAGCATTGCAACTAATGAGTTAGTTGCGAGATGATGTATTACGGAACGAGTAAAGAGACTTGCCGGTAACGAGATTGAACTAGGTATTGAGATACCGACGATCGAATCTCGGGCAAGTAACATACCGATGACAAAGGGAACAACATATGTTGTTATGCGGTCTGACCGATAAAGATCTTCGTAGAATGTGTAGGAGCCAATATGAGCATCCAGGTTCCGCTATTGGTTATTGACCGGAGACGTGTCTCAGTCATGTCTACATTGTTCTCGAACCCGTAGGGTCCGCACGCTTAAGGTTTCGATGACAGTTATATTATGAGTTTATGAGTTTTGATGTACCGAATTTAATTCGGAGTCCCGGATGTGATCACGGACATGACGAGGAGTCTCGAAATGGTCGATACATAAAGATTGATATATTGGACGGCTATATTCGGACACCGGAAGTGTTCCGGGTGATTTCGGAGAAAACCGGAGAGCCGGAGGGTTAACGGAACCCCCCCGGGAGAAGTAATGGGCCATATGGGCCTTAGTGGAGAGAGAGAGGGGCAGCCAAAGGTGGGC
>NC_041384.1:580896290-580944191 GCF_002162155.2 Triticum dicoccoides | reverse complement strand
AGTAGGAGTCCTACTCCTACTAGGAGGAGGACTCCTCCTTGGCGTGCCATAGAGGGCCGGCCGGCCTCCTTCCCTTGATCCTTTATATACAGGGGCAGGGGGCACCCCTTGACACACAAGTTGATCCACGTGATCATATTCTTAGCCGTGTGCGGTGCCCCCTTCCACCATAGTCCTCGATAATATTGTAGCGGTGCTTAGGCGAAGCCCTGCGACGGTAGTACATCAAGATTGTCACCACGCCGTCGTGCTGACGGAACTCTTCCCCGACACTTTGCTGGATCAGAGTCCGGGGATCGTCATCGAGCTGAACGTGTGCTAGAACTCGGAGGTGCCGTAGTTTCGGTGCTTGAACGGTCGGGCCGTGGAGATGTACGACTACATCAACCAAACGCTTCCGTTGTCGATCTACAAGGGTTCGTAGATCACACTCTCCCCTCTCGTTGCTATGCATCACCATGATCTTGCATGTGCGTAGGAAATTTTTTGAAATTACTACGTTCCCCAACAGTGGCATCCGAGCCTAGGTTTTATGTGTTTATGTTATATGCACGGGTAGAACACAAGTGAGTTGTGGGCGATATAAGTCATACTGCTTACCAGCATGTCATACTTTGGTTTGGCGGTATTGTTGGACGAAGCGGCCCAGACCGACATTACGCGTACGCTTACGCGAGACCGGTTCTCCCGACGTGCTTTGCACAAAGGTGGCTAGTGGGTGACAGTTTCTCCAACTTTAGTTGAACCAAGTATGGCTACGCCCGGTCCTTGTGAAGGTTAAAATAGCACCAACTTGACAAACTATCGTTGTGGTTTTGATGCGTAGGTAAGATTGGTTCTTGCTTAAGCCCGTAGCAGCCACGTAAAACTTGCAACAACAAAGTAGAGGACGTCTAACTTGTTTTTGCAGGGCATGTTGTGATGTGATATGGTCAAGACATGATGCTAAATTTTATTGTATGAGATGATCATGTTTTGTAACCGAGTTATCGGCAACTAGCAGGAGCCATATGGTTGTCGCTTTATTGTATGCAATGCAATCGCGTTGTAATGCTTTACTTTATCACTAAGCGGCAGCGATAGTCGTGGAAGCATAAGATTGGCGAGACGACAATGATGCTATGATGGAGGTCAAGGTGTCGCGCCGGTGACGATGGTGATCATGATGGTGCTTCGAAGATGGAGATCACAAGCACAAGATGATGATGGCCATATCATATCACTTATATTGATTGCATGTGATGTTTATCTTTGCATCTTATCTTGCTTTGATTGACGGTAGCATTTTAAGATGATCTCTCACTAATTATCAAGAAGTGTTCTCCCTGAGTATGCACCGTTGCGAAAGTTCTTCGTGCTGAGACACCACGTGATGATCGGGTGTGATACGCTCTACGTTAAAATACAATGAGTGCAAAACAGTTGCACACGCGGAATACTCAAGTTATACTTGATGAGCCAAGCATATACAGATATGGCCTCGGAACACGGAGACCGAAAGGTCGAGCGTGAATCATATAGTAGATATGATCAACATAGTGATGTTCACCATTGAAACTACTCCATCTCACGTGATGATCGGACATGGTTTAGTTGATTTGGATCACGTGATCACTTAGAGGATTAGAGGGATGTCTATCTAAGTGGGAGTTCTTAAGTAATATGATTAATTGAACTTAAATTTATCATGAACTTAGTCCTAGTAGTATTTTGCAAATTATGTTGTAGATCAATAGCTCGCGTTGTTGCTTCCCTGTGTTTATTTTGATATGTTCCTAGAGAAAATTGTGTTGAAAGATGTTAGTAGCAATGATGCGGATTGGATCCATGATCTGAGGTTTATCCTCATTGCTGCATAGAAGAATTATGTCCTTGATGCACCGCTAGGTGACGGACCTATTGCAGGAACAGATGCAGACGTTATGAATGTTTGGCTAGCTCAATATGATGACTACTTGATAGTGCACCATGCTTAATGGCTTAGAATCGGGACTTCAAAGACGTTTTGAACGTCATGGAGCATATGAGATGTTCCAGGAGTTGAAGTTAATATTTCAAGCAAATACCCGAGTTGAGAGATATGAAGTCTCCAACAAGTTCTATAGCTAAAAGATGGAGGAGAATCGCTCAACTAGTGAGCATGTGCCCAGATAGTCTGAGTACTACAATCGCTTGAATCAAGTGGGAGTTAATCTTCCAGATAAGATAGTGATTGACAGAATTCTCTAGTCACCATCACCAAGTTAGTAGAACTTCGTGATGAACTATGATATGCAAGGGATAATGGAAACGATTCCCAAGCTCTTCGTAATGCGGAAATTGACGAAGGTAGAAATCGAGAAAAACATCAAGTGTTGATGGTAGACAAGACCACTAGTTTCAAGAAAAGGGCAGAGGGAAGAAGGGGAACTTCAAGAAGAACAGCAAGCAAGTTGCTGATCAAGTGAAGAAGCCCAAGTCTGGTCCTAAGCCTGAGACTAAGTGCTTCTACTGCAAAGGGACTGGTCACTGGAAGCGGAACTACCCCAAGTGATTGGCAGATAAGAAGGATGGCAAAGTGAACATAAGTATATTTGATATACATGTTATTGATGTGTACTTTACTAGTGTTTATAGCAACCCCTCAGTATTTGATACTAGTTCAGTTGCTAAGATTAGTAACTCGAAACGGGAGTTGCAGAATAAACAGAGACTAGTTAAGGGTGAAGTGACGATGTGTGTTGGAAGTGGTTCCAAGATTGATATGATCATCACCGCACACTCCCTATACTTTCGGGATTAGTGTTGAACCGGAATAAGTGTTATTTGGTGTTTGCGTTGAGCATGAATATGATTTGATCATGTTTATTGTAATACAGTTATTCATTTAAGTAAGAGAATAAATTGTTGTTCTGTTTACATGAATAAAACCTTATATGGTTACACACCCAATGAAAATAGTTCGTTGGATCTCGATCGTAGTGATACACATAATCATAAATTTGAAACCAAAAGATGCAAAGTTAATAATGATAGTGCAACTTATTTGTAGCACTGCCGTTTAGGTCATATTGGTGTAAAGCGCATGAAGAAACTCCATGCTGATGGGATTTTGGAATCACTTGATTATGAATCACTTGATGCTTGCGAACCATGCCTCATGGGCAAGATGACTAAGACTCCATTCTCCGGAGCGAGCAACTGACTTATTGGAAATAATACATACTGATGTATGCGGTCCGATGAGTGTTAAGGCTCACGGCAAGTATCGTTATTTTCTGAACTTCACAGATGATTTGAGCAGATATGGGTATATCTACTTGATGAAACATAAGTCTGAAACATTTGAAAAGTTCAAAGAATTTTAGAGTGAAGTGGAAAAACATCGTGACAAGAAAATAAAGTTTCTATGATCTGATCGCGGAGACAAATATTTGAGTTACGAGTTTGGTCTTCAATTAAAACAATGTGGAATAGTTTCACAAACTCATGCCACATGGAACACCACAGCATAATGGTGTGTCCGAACGTCATAACCGTACTTTATTGGATATAGTGCAATCTATGATGTCTCTTACCGATCTACCACTATCATTTTGGGGTTATGCATTAGAGACAGCTGCATTCACGTTAAAAGGGCACCATCTAAATCTGTTGAGACGACACCGTATGAACTGTGGTTTGGCAAGAAACCAAAGTTGTCGTTTCTTAAAGTTTGGGGTTGTAATGCTTATGTGAAAAAGTTTCATCCTGATAAGCTCAAACCCAAATCGGAAAAGTGTGTCTTCATTGGATACCCAAAAAGTTACTGTTGGGTACACCTTCTATCACAGATCCAAAGGCAAGACATTCGTTGCTAAGAATGGATCCTTTCTAGAGAAGGAGGTTCTCTCGAAAGAAGTGAGTGGGAGGAAAGTAGAACTTGATAAGGTAATTGTACCTTCTCCCTTATTGGAAAGTAGTTCATCACAGAAATCTGTTCCTGTGACTACTACACCAATTAGTGAGGAAGCTAATGATGATGATCATGTAACTTCAGATCAAGTTACTACCGAATCTCGTAGGTAAACCAGAGTGAGATCCGCACCAGAGTGGTACGGTAATCCTGTTCTGGAGGTCATGCTACTTGACCATGACGAACCTACGAACTATGAAGAAGCGATGGTGAGCCCAGATTCCGCAAAATGGCTTGAGGCCATGAAATCTGAGATGGGATCCATGTATGAGAACAAAGTATGGACTTTGGTTGACTTGCCCGATGATCAGCAAGCAATTGAGAATAAATGGATCTTCAAGAGGAAGACGGACACTGATAGTAGTGTTACTATCTACAAAGCTAGAATTGTCGCAAAAGGTTTTCGACAAGTTCAAGGTGTTGACTACGATGAGAGTTTCTCACTCGTATCTATGCTTAAGTCTGTCTGAATCATGTTAGCAATTGCCGTATTTTATGAAATCTGGCAAATGGATAAACAAAACTGCATTCCTTAATAGATTTATTAAAGAAGATTTGTATATGATACAACCAGAAGGTTTTGTCAATCCTAAAGGTGCTAGCAAAATATGCAAGCTCTAGCGATCCATCTATGGACTGGTGCAAGCATGTCGGAGTTGGAATATACTCTTTGATAAGTTGATCAAAGCATATAGTTTTATACACACTTGCAATGAAGCCTGTATTTACAAGAAAGTGAGTGGGAGCACTACAACATTTCTGATAAGTATATGTGAATGACATATTGTTGATTGGAAATAATGTAGAATTATTCTGCAAAGCATAAAGGAGTGTTTGAAAGGAATTTTCCAAAGAAAGACCTCGGTGAAGCTGCTAACATATTGAACATCAAGATCTATAGAGATAGATCAAGACGCTTGATAAGTTTTTTTTCAATGAGTACATACCTTGACAAGATTTTGAAGTAGTTCAAAATAGAACAGTCAAAGAAAGAGTTCTTGTCTGTGTTACAAGGTATGAAATTGAGTAAGACTCAAAGCCCGACCACGGCAGAAGATAGAAAGAGAATGAAAGTCATTCCCTATGCCTCAGCCATAGGTTCTATAAAGTATGCCATGATGTGTACCAGATCTATTGTATAACCTACACTGTGTTAAGCAAGGGAGTACAATAGTGATCTAAGAGTAGATCACTGGACATTGGTCAAAATTATCCTTAGTGGAATAAGGAAATATTTCTCGATTATGGAGGTGACAAAAGGTTCGTCGTAAAAAGTTACGACGATGCAAGTTTTGACACAAATCTGGATGACTCTAAGTCTCGATCTAGATACATATTGAAAGTAGGAGCAATTAGCTAGAGTAGCTCCGTGCAGAGCATTGTAGACATAGAATTCGCAAAATACTTACGGATCTGTATGTGACAGACCCGTTGACTAAAATTATCTCACAAGCAAAACATGATCACACCTTAGTACTCTTTGGGTGTTAATCACATAAATGATGTGAACTAGATTATTGACTCTAGTAAACCCTTTGGGTGTTGATCACATATCGATGTGAACTATGGGTGTTAATCACATGGTGATGTGAACTATTGCTGTTAAATCACATGGCGATGTGAACTAGATTATTGACTCTAGTGCAAGTGGGAGACTAAAGGAAATATGCCCTAGAGGCAATAATAAAGTTATTATTTATTTCCTTATATCATGATAAATGTTTATTATTCAAGCTAGAATTGTATTAACCGGAAACATAATACATGTGTGAATACATAGACAAACAGAGTGTCACTAGTATGCCTCTACTTGACTAGCTCGTTAATCAAAGATGGTTATGTTTCCTAACCATGGACAAAGAGTTGTTATTTGATTAACGGGATCACATCATTAGGTGAATGATCTGATTGACATGACCCATTCCATTAGCTTAGCACCCGATCATTTAGTATGTTGCTATTGCTTTCTTCATGACTTATACATGTTCCTATGACTATGAGATTATGCAACTCCCGTTTGCCGGAGGAACACTTTGTGTGCTACCAAACATCACAACGTAACTGGGTGATTATAAAGGTGCTCTACAGGTGTCTCTAAAGGTACATGTTGGGTTGGCGTATTTTGAGATTAGGATTTGTCACTCCGATTGTCGGAGAGGTATCTCTGGGCCCTCTCGGTAATGCACATCACATAAGCCTTGCAAGCATTGCAACTAATGAGTTAGTTGCGAGATGATGTATTACGGAACGAGTAAAGAGACTTGCCGGTAACGAGATTGAACTAGGTATTGAGATACCGACGATCGAATCTCGGGCAAGTAACATACCGATGACAAAGGGAACAACGTATGTTGTTATGCGGTCTGACCGATAAAGATCTTCGTAGAATGTGTAGGAGCCAATATGAGCATCCAGGTTCCGCTATTGGTTATTGACCAGAGACGTGTCCCGGTCATGTCTACATTGTTCTCAAACCCGTAGGGTCCGCACGCTTAAGGTTTCGATGACAGTTATATTATGAGTTTATGAGTTTTGATGTACCGAAGTTAGTTTGGAGTCCCGGATGTGATCACGGACATGACGAGGAGTCTCGAAATGGTCGAGACATAAAGATTGATATATTGGACGGCTATATTCGGACACCGGAAGTGTTCCGGGTGATTTCGGAGAAAACCGGGGAGCCGGAGGGTTACCGGAACCCCCCGGGAGAAGTAATGGGCCATATGGGTCTTAGTGGAGAGAGAGAGGGGCAGCCAAAGGTGGGCCGCGCGCCTCCTCCCCCCCTGGTCCGAATTGGACTAGGAGAGGGGGGGCAGCGCCCCCCTTTCCCTCTCCCTCCCCACTTCTTTCCCCCTCCTAGTAGGAGTCCTACTCCTACTAGGAGGAGGACTCCTCCTTGGCGCGCCATAGAGGGCCGGCCGGCCTCCTTCCCTTGATCCTTTATATACAGGGGCAGGGGGCACCCCTTGACACACAAGTTGATCCACGTGATCATATTCTTAGCCGTGTGCGGTGCCCCCTTCCACCATAGTCCTCGATAATATTGTAGTGGTGCTTAGGCGAAGCCCCGCGACGGTAGTACATCAAGATCGTCACCACGCCGTCGTGCTAATGGAACTCTTCCCCGATACTTTGCTGGATCGGAGTCCAGGGATCGTCATCGAGCTGAACGTGTGCTAGAACTCGGAGGTGTCGTAGTTTCGGTGCTTGATCGGTCGGGCCGTGGAGACGTACGACTACATCAACCAAACGCTTCCGTTGTCGATCTACAAGGGTACGTAGATCACACTCTCCCCTCTCGTTGCTATGCATCACCATGATCTTGCGTGTGCGTAGGAAATTTTTTGAAATTACTACGTTCCCCAACAATAAGGTAGGCGGGGTGGGCCTCCTGGTGGCCTGGGTGTGTGGCCGAATGGGCCGGCCTGCTGGGCCGAGGCCCAGGGGGTAGGGGGGTTCTCTTTTTTTTTTCCTTTTTTTCTTTTATTTATTTCTCCTTTCTATTTTATTTAGTTTAAAGCACTTAGGCACTTTATAAAAATATATTTATTACACCATAATTAAATATGAAAATTATGGCACTGCCCAAACATTTTTGTTTTAACTTTTGAAAACTTTTATAATTTAACTTTATTTTAATTTTTGAATTTGACTCGGTTTTGGACTAATGGTAGGTTACAGTAACCGTGGTGACGTGGCATGATTAGCGTTGGATTACTATAGCACGATTATCCGGGCATTACAAATCTCCTCCACTACAAGAAATCTCGTCCCGAGATTTAGAAGGTAGAAGGAAACAAGGCGGGGTATTCATCACGCAGGCGGTCCTCGCATTCCCAAGTGGCTTCGTCTTCAGAGTGATTCGACCACTGGACTTTGAGGAACTTGATCGCCTTCTGACGTGTGCGGCGTTCAGCTTGGTCGAGAATGCGGACCGGATGCTCTTTATAGGAGAGGTCCTGTTGCAATTCGAGCACTTCATGATCCACTGCTCGGATTGGATCCTTGAAGCAACGGCGGAGTTGTGACACGTGGAACACATCGTGAACCTGAGAAAGGTTCGATGGAAGCTCTAGTTTATATGCCACTTTTCCACGCCTTTCAAGAATAGTGAAGGGACCAATATAGCGAGGAGCTAGCTTGCCCTTGATCCCGAAGCGGTGAGCACCCTTCATTGGTGTAACTCGGAGATAAGCCTTTTCGCCAGATTGATAGACCATGTCTTGGTGATGACGGCCATACTGACTTTTCTGACATGACTGAGCAGTCTTGAGATTCTCGCGAATAATGCGAACTTGTTCTTCAGCCTATTGGATAATATCTGGACCAAAGAGTGGACGTTCCCCAGTTTCTGACCAGTTCAGAGGGGTCTGACACTTTCGTCCATATAGCACTTCGAAAGGGGACATCTTCAGACTAGCTTGATAGCTATTATTATAAGAGAACTCGGCATATGGAAGAGATTCCTCCCATTTCTTGCCGAAGGAAATTACACAAGCTCGAAGCATGTCTTCGAGAACTTGGTTGACACGTTCAACCTGTCCTTGCGACTGAGGATGAAACGCCGTACTGAACGACAGGTGATTTCCCATAGCTTCTTGGAAATTTGCCCAAAATCTTGAAGTGAATAAGCTGCCACGGTCTGAACTGATAACCAGTGGAATACCGTGAAGTGAAACAATTCTGGACATGTAGAGAGTAGCAAGCTGACTAGCAGTGATTGTCTCTTTGACCGCCAGAAATTGTGCAACTGTAGAAAGCCGGTCAATGACGACAAGAATAGCATCATTACCTTTCTGCGATTTGGGAAATCCAGTGACGAAGTCCATTTCAACATGGTCCCATTTCCATTTAGGAATAGAGATAGGTTGCAAAGTTCCAGCAGGCCTTTGATGCTCTGCTTTGATACGGCGACAAACGTCACACTCAGCAACATAACGAGCAATATCCTGCTTCATATTAGACCACCAGAATCTTTGACGGATGTCTTGGTACATCTTTGTACTACCAGGATGAATAGACAAAGGCGTATCATGAGCTTCTTTCATAACCTCTTTAGTCTGATCCAGGTTTTTCCTCGAACGTGGTACCACTAGGCGGCCTTTGAAGTACAAGGCGCCATCATCGGCGATATAGAAGAAGCAGGGCTTTCCTTCTGCTAGATGACGTTTAATCTTATGGACTTCAGAGTCATATCCTTGAATAGTCTTTATACCAGCTACGAGATCTGGTACGACAGCCAGGGTATTTAGAGAACCCTTAGTAACAACACGAAGATTCATCTTCTGAAACTCTGAGGGAGGGGGGCGAGTGCTCCAGGAGGAATAATATGAAGGTTCAGCTTTCTAAATTCTTCGACAAGTGAGGGCTGAACTTTGTGAACCTGGAGGTGATTGCAGTAAGACTTGCGGCTCAAGGCATCAGCCATTACATTAGCCTTGCCGGTGGTATAGGATATACCCACGTCAAAGTCTGTAACAGTCTCCATCCATCTCTGCTGACGGAGGTTCAGATCTGGCTGAGTAAATAGATATTTCAGACTTTGGTGGTCGGTGAAGATCTCGCAATGATTACCGAGAAGGTAATGTCGCCACTGCTTCAGTGCATGAATGACAGCAGCAAGCTCGAGGTCATGAAGTGGGTAGTTTTCTTCATGAGGGCGCAGTTGACGAGAGGCATAAGCAATCACTCTGCGCTCTTGCATTAGGACACAGCCTAATCCTTGACGGGAAGCATCACAGTAAATGATGAAGTCCTTCTTAGTATTAGGTGGAGCAAGCAGTGGGGCAGAAGTCAACTTGTGTTTGAGCGCCTGGAAACTTTCCTGACACTTGTCTGTCCATTCGAACTTGACACCCTTATGCAACAGATTAGTCAGAGGCCTGGCAATCTTGGAGAAGTTCTCAACGAGTCGATGACAATAGCTGGCGGGACTGAGAAAACTTCGGACTTGCTTGACATTCTTCGGAGGAGTCCAATCGAGAATAGCCTGAACTCGTTCAGGGTTGACGGCAATACCATCCTTGGAGATGACATGCCCAAGATAGGTTACTTCAGGGAGCCAGAATTCACACTTGGAATACTTAGAATACAGTTGATGCTCTTGAAGCTTTTCCAGCACAAGACGAAGATGTTCAGCATGTTCTTCCTTGTTCTTGGAAAATATAAGGATATCTTCCAAATAAACCACGATGAACTTGTCGAGGTAATCCATGAATATATAGTTCATCAGACGAGAGAAGGTGGTTGGAGCATTCGTTAAGCCGAATGACATGACGGTGTACTTGTATGATCCATACCGAGTCACGAAGGCGGTTTTTGGGATATCCTCTTCACGAACACGGATCTGGTGGTAACCCAACCTCAAGTCGAGTTTGGAGAACACTGACGAGACAACCAGTTGATCATAAAGATCATTGATCCGAGGAAGAGGATATTTATTCTGAATGGTAGCTTGGTTTATAGGGCGGTAGTCTTGGACTAATCGGTTTGTCCCATCCTTCTTCTTAACAAAGAGATAAGGTGCTCCCCAAGGAGAGCAACTTGGGCGAATGAAACCTTTGACAAGGGATTTGTCGATTTCCTCCTTAAGCTCAATGAGTTCATGCGGCGGCATCTTGTAGGGTTGTTTAGCTATAGGGGTGGTGCCGGGTTTCAAGTCGATGATAAATTTGACAGCTCTAGCAGGGGGAATCCCTGGAAGTTCTTCTCGGAAGACGTCTTGGAATTTACGAACGACGGGAATGTTTTCAATGCCCTCGAGTGGTGCCGCATTCAACGCATTCAAGGCATAAAGATGTGCCTCGGCGTTCTGAACTAGATGAGCTTGGTAAGCAATTATTTTGTCACATCCCTAGTTATGGCCTGACCTATGCTTGCTTCCATGTGTGCATCATGTTTAAATTCAAATGAAATTTGAATTGAGGAATTTTCAAAAGCCTCAGAAGACCTCTAAAAATAACCAACATTTAAATCTCATCAAATGAGTCCAAAGAAATGTTCCTGTTACTCTGTGAAAATATTGGTAAGAGGTAAAATTCAAACCAATATTTTTGGAATCACAGAATTATTTATTTTTGGGCCTTTGACTTAAACCAATGACATATTTGAGTTGAATTTATTTCTATTATATAAGAAATAAAGTTCAAATATTTTTGTAAGTTGCCTGTGACCTTGGACTAGTTCCTGAGCTCACATACAATTTACAGAAAGTTTTAGAAAAATGATTTGATATTTTAAATCAAATCAAAACCAATTGCAGAAAATAGAAAACTGAAATAATTAGAAAAAGGAGAGAGAGAAACCAACCTGCCCAGCTCCTCCAGCCACTTACCTGGCGCCACCAACCGGCCCAGCACGGCCCAGCCCACCGCCGCTTCCCCCCTGTCGTCTTCCTCCCTCGCCAGAAGGACAGAGGCGTCTCGCCCGCGCACGCGCTCGCCCCTGGCCACCTCCTTCTTCCTCCCCGACCCCTTCTAGCGACGCCTGGGGGCGCCACGCAGCCCCCTGGTCCCTCTCGCTCACTCCCTCGAGCTCATCCCCCTCCTCTGTTCTCTCTCTCGCACGCAGCCACCGAACCCACCCGCCGTCGCCGTTCGTTGCCGCCGTGGCCACAGCCACTGCGTCGCCCCGCCGATGCTCTCAGAGGCGCCGCCGCCACCTACTCTTCCTCCTCTCCGAGCTACACGAGCCAGGACGGCCCCAAGACGATGCTTGCGGCCTTCTTCTCCGACCACGGCCGCCGGATGCCGCCGTCCGATTCGCCGTCTCCACCGCCTCCCCGAGCACGCCGACCTTCTCTTCGAACTCACCGTGAGCCCTTGTCCATTTCCCCTCTCTCCCCGTGCCCGTCCGCGCCTTCTAACCACCGTGGCTGTCGAAGCCGACAGTTCCTCGCCACCGGCGATGACGCAGACGAGGCTAGAGCCACTGTAGCTAACTCCCGAGCACGGCAACGTGCTCAGCACTTTTCCAGGAGCCGGGCGCGCCCACCCGTGCGACCTACCGTGCCCCCTAGCGCCAACCCCGACCTCGCCCGTGCTCCGGCCGCCGCCTTGTTCGCCGCCGTCGCCAAGTCCGACCTCCCCAGCACGAACGGATGCCACGATTCGATGCACGCGAGCCTGGGCATCCCGTAGAGCCCCTCCGCCGCTCTTTTGGTCATCGGAGGGCGAATCCCGACGCTCTCCGCCGTCCTTGGCCTCGCCGGCGATGAGCCTCGGGTCAACTCCGGCGAGTTTGACCCAGGTTTGACCCCAGTTTGACTCCCCCTGACTCAATGACAGGTGGGGCCCAGCTCTGTTAGTTAATTAGGATTAGTACTAATTGAATTAGTTAAACTAATTACCCCTGCTGACACTGACAGTGGGCCCCGTGGCTATTAATTTGATTAGTTAGAATTAATTAACTCTGTTAGTCACTTGTGTCACTGACGTGTGGACCCCGCTGGTCAGGTTTGACCCGGACCAGCCCCTGTTGACCTATGACGTCATGCCAACGTCATGCTGACGCAATAATTCCTTTCTGGAATTTAAATAAATCTTAAATGATTTAATATTTTCAGAAAATGTCCAAAACTTCTAAAAATCATATAAAATTAACCGTAACTCCAAATGAGATAAATTATATATGAAAAATTATCAGAAAAATTCAAGGAACCCATCTGTACCATTTTCATGCATGTTTGAACAATGTTTGTCCTCTGTTTTGGACAAAACAAATAAAGGGCATTTAAATAACCATATATGGAGTTGGAATTTGAATCATGTATTCAAACCAACTTCATTTAAATCATAGCTAGGTGCATTAGCTCAAAACACATTCATATTGCCATGTCATAGCATGCATCATTTTGTGCATTGCATTGATCGTGTTTCTTCTGTGTTTGCCGGTGTTGTTCCCCCTCGATAGACGTTGTACCGACGATGTGATCGTTGACACTGATGAAGACTCAATGTTATCTTCAGAAGTGCCAGGCAAGCAAAACCCCCTTGTTCATTCCGATAAAATCCCACTCTCTCGCTCATGCTCTCTTTTACTGCATTAGGACAACATCGATTCATCTATTACTTGCTGCGGTAGCTGAACCCCTTTATCCTTTGCATGACCTGTCATTCCACAGTAAATAGATGAAACCCACTAGTATGAGTAGGAGTTGTTTGAGCCATGTTGTGCCTACTCATTCATGTTTGTTTGTCATGCCTGCTATTGCTTAGAGTTGAGTCAGGTCTGATTCATCGGGAATGAATCAGAGGTGTATGAACACGTCCTACTATGCGTGAGCTAAGTGTGCGAACACGATTTGGTAAAGGTAGCGGTGAGAGGCCATGTAGGAGTACATAGTGGGTTGTCTTATTGCAGCCGTCCTCAGGAACTGAGTTCTGTGTTTGTGATCCATGATTCAGCTACTACCATGCATTGGGCCCGAAACCAATGGACCCTCTTGGCTTCTTATTCACCCCAGTTCTCTGTCCAGGAGTTGCAAGTAGTTTCTGGTGTTTGTAGCCTACTGGAGGCCGTGGACAGCGCTGACCGTAGGGGTGGGCTGTGATGCGGTAGGTACGTGGCACGGTGTACCGGATACCCGTTAGGTATCTCGGGAACCCTACACACATCGTTTGGGGCTGTGAGCGAAACTCCGGCCGGATCTCCTCATGGATGGAACCCGAATAGGCGATAAACCTGGACTAGAGACCTAAGTGTTTAGGTAGGCCGTGGCCGACACCCACGTTGGGCTTCCGCTTGAAGGTTGCCGAGTACATGTCGTGTAAACGACGGTAAGTGGTGAGAGCGTGTATGAAGAAGTACACCCCTCCAGGGTTAACATAATCTATTCGAATAGCCGTGTCCGCGGAAAAGGACTTCTGGGTTGCTTATATCAGTTCATAGACAAGTGAAAGTGGATACTCTAAAATACGCAAGATAAGCGTGAGTGCTATGGATGGCGTTCTCGTAGGAAGACGGGAGTGGTTCCATAGTGGTGTATTGATATGGTGAATATGTGGACTCGTGTGCGCCACCTCAAAAGAGTTGCTTGCAGTCGTAGTTTAGGTTAGCCACCGAGTCAAAGCTGGCTTGCTGCAGTTAAACCCCACCATCCCCTTTATTGATAATGATGCATATGTAGTTAGTTCTGATGTAAGTCTTGCTGGGTACATTTGTACTCACGTTGCTTAATTTATGTTTTTGCAGAGAGAGACTTCAGTCTCACTAGTAGTTCCACGTGGGCTTCGACGTTTAGCTTGTTACCTCAGCTACGATCTTGTGCCCTCGGCAGGATCTGGTAGATAGTCAGGCTTTCAAGCCTTTTTCATTTATAGATGTCTGTACTCAGACATGATAGCTTCCGCGTGTGCTTTGATTTGTATGCTCTGAATGTTGGGTCATGAGACCCCTGTTTGTAATATCTCGCTCCTCGGAGCCTAATGAATACATACTTGTGTCGTAGAGTCATGTTGTGATGCCTTGTTGTATTTGCACATATCGAGCATATTGTGTGTATGATTGAAATGCTTGGTATGTGTGGGACCTGACTATCTAGTTGTTTATCCTTAGTAGCCTCTCTTACCGGGAAATGTCTCCTAGTGTTTCCACCGAGCCAGGGTAGCTTGCTACTGCTCCGGAACACTTAGGTTGGCCGGCATGTGTCCTTCTTCGTTCCTGTGTCTGTCCCTTCGGGGAAATGTCATGCGATGGATACCGGAGTCCTGTTAGCCCGCTACAGCCCGGTTCACCGGTGTCCTGCTAGCCCAGTGCTACAGCCTGGATTCACTCGCTGATGACCGACACGTTCGATGCTGGGTCATGGATGCCTGTCCCTGTAAGTTTGTGCCACTTTGGGTTTACGACTAGCCATGTCAGCCCGGGCTCCTTATCATGTGGATGCTAGCGACACTATCATATACGTGTGCCAAAAGGCGCAAACGGTCCCGGGCAAAGGTAAGGTGACACCCGTTGGAATACCGTGCGTGAGGCCGCAAAGTGATATGAGGTGTTACATGCTAGATCGATGTGGCATTGAGTCGGGGTCCTGACAGCGTTGGTATCAGAGCTTGACTGCCTGTAGGATTACCAAGCCAAACTGGTCGAAGTTGAGTCTAGAAATTCTTTAGTTATATAAGGGAATTGATTGTGGGATGGAACGTAAGGCTCTTTTTACTCCTTATACCTCATGGCCTTCTGATCTGAGTCATCATCTTCTCTTCTACGGGGATTAAGAACTAGGCTTTCTCTTCTTTCTATCAGGATCACGTGTTACTAATCCGTAGACTTATAAGATTGTTGGATTTAAGCTTGAGTTCAGTTCCTACGACTTCTGTACGTTAACTGTTGATCTCGAAACCTTGATGTTGTGCTTCCGAGTGGTTATGCCACCATTTTTGTGAATGTCTCAAATCTTTTCTGAGCATTTACAGCCGTTATGCCGTCCGAGTCATCCCAAGTTTCTAAGTAGTCTGATGCATTTGCAAATCCTTTCTTTCCGTTCCCGATGCCCTTTATGGTCAAAATAAGCACACTAACCGGTGCGTTGAGGTAATTTATGGCCTCGACATATATGTTGGAATTTTTATTATGACCCTAGGTGTCCTAGGGGATCATCTAGTAATCTAGCCATGATTTGCGTCCCACTGTGATGAATCTGGCCATCATTCTCAAAAGCATCCCGTGATGTTATTAGTTAGTAGGTATTCTATTCCTGGGTTCTTGAACCCGAGATTCACCCTACTTACATCATGTTGATAGTGTTGCTAGTTCCTTTAGGATATTAGTAACCTTTGCGATAGTCCTCGAGGTTCGTGGTACATCCTTCTTCCAATTACCATGAACCATTCTTGGCAGGAGTTCTTCTGAACCAAAAGATGACAACAAGAGTGCTCTCGATGAGTTCTCCATGCTATATTGTGACTCTGCCAGCTCAACCTTTCTGCATGGGTTATCCGAAAGAATTATGTTGAACTTGGTTCGACATACTAATCTATGCATCCACAACTCAGAAAGTTATATGTTCCTTTGAGTTGTCCCTCTTTAGTTGTCTACTGACCTTCGTCTATCAATTGATAGTCAAGAGTATGCGTGCGTTCATTTATCGATGCTTATTACTCTTGTGGTCCGTCAAGCCATTCTATCGCGGAATGACTAGGAGAAACAAACTCCAGTACCTCTTCCATATCCAGGATTGGGTCAAAGAAGTTGTGCTCCGCAGAACAAATTGCTAATCCAGCTTTTGTTCTGCTCTACCTTGGAGTATTACCATCTTTGATATCGGGATTGTTATAGGAATTGCACACCATCCTATGAACTCTTGGTACAGTGATACTTCTTGCCATCATTGTTCATTCCTCGGTTCCTGTGTTATTGTAACCGGAATGCCGACAAATGAATCATGGCGTGTGAAATCAATACTGCTAGCAACTCTGTTGCTTGGTAGTTAAATGGACGATAACCTCATTCTTAGCATGTTGATTATTGAATCGTCACCCTAAGACTGATTGTGCTACCTAGTCCCTATTTATGGTGCACTCCTCGACCAATGAGTTAGGAATTATTTCAAGTCCTCACTCATTTGATCATGTCGTCTTGCCCTCAAAAGCAAGATTGTTCTCGAGCTTAGTAACATACCAGTGGTTTGTGACTTTCCAAATATCTTCTTGGAAGTGTTACCGGGTTGTTTCCTGACTGTTATGTTGAGCTCGTGATCAAGTTGGTTTCTTGTGAACCACCCTTTCTCCAAGAATCTGTGTTGGATATCCCTGAGCTAGTTGGTTAAGCTAGACAACAACTTGGAGAATTGGAAGATAAAAGCTTGCCTAACTTAGTTCGTTCCAAAGGGATATTCTTGTGTAGTGTGTGTTAAAGAAAGATGATAATCTTCATCGATTGGTCCCTGTGATCAGTTGCTGGACCTATTGTCTTATCAATCCTTTGAATTGGGTGTGGGCTATCCTCAAATCAAGTCAGAACCAACGGTGTTCGTAATGTTGTCTTACTCGTGGTTTTTCCTCGAGCATACACCATTATATTCTTTGGTCTGACCAATGCTATCACCGTGTTCACTTAACTATGGAATTCCTTTTAAAAGGAAACCCGAATGAATTGTTGTTGAGCCCATTGACAACATCCTTATCTCCTCCATGATTTTGTTGAACATTAAGCTAGTGTTGGAAACTTTTGAAAGCATTTCTTCATGCTAGTTCATGAAGCATATGTTCGGATGTAAGAAGTGACTTCCTCCAGTTCATGTGCATTTGTTGCGAGTTGCCGCCGTGGATTCGAGAAAGTCAATGTTGTTTCCTTTGGAATCATCCCAAATCAGTCATGCATACGTGCGAAGTATTCTGTGGTTCGGAGACTTGCAACCTCCGTTCTATATGTGTCCCTAGCACACCAAGCCACTGATTGATTTGTTCAAGGTTAATAAGTTCTAAGTGCTAGTCCCGAAGGTACCAGACGGATTTGTACAAAA
This sequence comes from Triticum dicoccoides, assembly GCF_002162155.2. NCBI lineage: Eukaryota > Viridiplantae > Streptophyta > Magnoliopsida > Poales > Poaceae > Triticum > Triticum dicoccoides. The sequence continues at coordinate 580,926,795 of NC_041384.1, read as the reverse complement.
CTTCGATATCCTCGCTGATGGTTCCCCCTCCTGAACTCGGTAGTGTTTTATTATAAGACTACTTTGTGGTCATGCTTGTCTTGGACAACATGTTCACATGTTGTAGCAGAACCGGCTCGTGTTTTTGGAGCTTACTATCGTAGTTCATTTCCCGAGAATCTCGCAACGTCATCTCGTCGATTTGTGTTGCAAACTTTCATTTTTCTTCCTAGACTCGATGAGTCTGGAATATCCTGACACCAACCAGATCTGAATCTCAGGCAGATATGATGGTTGGAACATTTCCCAAGAACTATAATACTGGTCCCTCGATAACCGGTAAAGTGGATTTCATGGCCAACACACCCAACCGGAAGACCTATTATTGTAGTATCTTGATTGAAGAAGTTGGCCACCTCCCCATAAGGATTTCGTAGGGTTTTACTCCAATAAGTTACTCCTTATGGATTCTTGAGCTCCCGAAGTCCGACCTTTACTTGATGTTCTAGATACCAGACCATTTCAAGGAATGGGATACGCTAGTACATCAAGGAGAACATTAGAAGCGGAGTGCTAAATGTCTCTCGGTCGATCATCCAGATTTTATTTCCTTGGCCCCGCCAAGGGTGAAATCTGAGAAAGTGTTATCTTCCTTTGCATCTGCATCATCCATCATCATCCATCATGGTAGCAAGTTGTGTTGCCAGGATCCTTGACACGGATGTTGGTAAAATCTTGATGATTATGGAAATGCTCAAGTTCTTGAGAGCACGCACAAGCGCTAGGTGTTATCATCGACACTAACTGGGATGCTCTCAGTTTCCTCGGTAATGCTATGACCTTTTCAAACAGTGAATTCACTCTCTATTGTTGGGTTCTTCCCCGGTTACCAGAATCATTCCCAGCATTTGCATTTTGTTCCCAGCTTGCACCGCCAATGTGCCATTCTACCATGGGTCCCTTCCATTTCCGGTGGTAAGCAAATTCATCCAATACGTTGTCTTCAACAAGGTAATCCACATCATCCAAGTCCGAGTATGCCATTCTACCGACCCCCTCCAAACGATCGCTCGAGAATTGCCTTAGACTGGTATAAAGAATCTCAAGGATTTCTAAATCAAAGGTAATTCTTTTTGACACTTAAGGTAATAATCTACGAATCACCCTCCTCCAGGATGTCTCGCTGAGGTATCATGGCAACTCAACTCCTCGCTACGTTGACAACCATTCACCATCCTCGTAAGTGTGGAATTGTTGTCTACCTAGTGAACCCTCGTCATTTGTTCCACTCCATCCTTCTAGATGTGTGCTTCGTGTCTCAGCTCGGGAGATGTTACTATGTTTCATTCTGTGAGTTGATCCCGAGTTGTTCGATCTTTGAGAAGATCAATTCTGTAGAGTTTCCCTCTGTCATCATCATGTTGGATGAAGATTTCGAAGACAAGACATCAAGATCAATTTGAGCCGGCAAATCAACAACCTCGAGAAGGCAGTTGGATCATGATGTTTGTGTTACTTAGTGACCCCTTGTCTTCTTACCTCACGCTTGAATCTCGGGACGAGATTTTTGTTTAGTGGGGGTGAGTTGTCACATCCATAGTTCTGGCCTGACCTATGCTTGCTTCCATGTGTGCATCATGTTTAAATTCAAATGAAATTTGAATTGAGGAATTTTCAAAAGCCTCAGAAGACCTCTAAAAATAACCAACATTTAAATCTCATCAAATGAGTCCAAAGAAATGTTCCTGTTACTCTGTGAAAATATTGGTAAGAGGTAAAATTCAAACCAATATTTTTGGAATCACAGAATTATTTATTTTTGGGCCTTTGACTTAAACCAATGACATATTTGAGTTGAATTTATTTCTATTATATAAGAAATAAAGTTCAAATATTTTTGTAAGTTTCCTGTGACCTTGGACTAGTTCCTGAGCTCACATACAATTTACAGAAAGTTTTAGAAAAATGATTTGATATTTTAAATCAAATCAAAACCAATTGCAGAAAATAGAAAACTGAAATAATTAGAAAAAGGAGAGAGAGAAACCTACCTGGCCCAGCTCCTCCAGCCACTTACCTAGCGCCACCAATCGGCCCAGCACGGCCCAACCCACCGCCGCTTCCCCCCCTGTCGTCTTCCTCCCTCGCCAGAAGGACAGAGGCGTGTCGCCCGCGCGCGCGCTCGCCCCTGGCCACTTCCTGCTTCCTCCCCGGCCCCTTCTAGCGACGCCTGGGGGCGCCACGCAGCCCCCTGGTCCCTCTCGCTCACTCCCTCGAGCTCATCCCCCTCCTCTGTTCTCTCTCTCGCACGCAGCCACCGAACCCACCCGCCGCCGCCGTTCGTTGCCGCCGTGGCCACAGCCACTCCGTCGCCCCGCCGATGCTCTCAGAGGCGCCGCCGCCACCTACTCTCCCTCCTCTCCGAGCTACACGAGCCAGGACGGCCCCAAGACGACGCTTGCGGCCTTCTTCTCCGACCACGGCCGCCGGATGCCGCCGTCCGATTCGCCATCTCCACCGCCTCCCCGAGCACGCCGACCTTCTCTTCGGACTCACCGTGAGCCCCTGTCCATTTCCCCTCTCTCCCCGTGCCCGTCCGCGCCTTCTAACCACCGTGGCTGTCGAAGCCGACAGTTCCTCACCACCGGCGATGACGCAGACGAGGCTAGAGCCACCGTAGCTAACTCCCGAGCACGGCAACGTGCTCAGCACTCTTCCAGGAGCCGGGCGCGCCCACCCGTGCGACCTGCCGTGCCCCCTAGCGCCAACCCCGACCTCGCCCGTGCTCCGGCCGCCGCCTTGTTCGCCTCCGTCGCCAAGTCCGACCTCCCCAGCACGAACGGATGCCACGATTCGATGCGCGCGAGCCTGGGCATCCCGTAGAGCCCCTCCGCCGCTCTTTTGGTCATCGGAGGGCGAATCCCGACGCTCTCCGCCGTCCCTGGCCTCGCCGGCGACGAGCCTCGGGTCAACTCCGGCGAGTTTGACCCGGGTTTGACCCCAGTTTGACTCCCCCTGACTCAATGACAGGTGGGGCCCAGCTCTGTTAGTTAATTAGGATTAGTACTAACTGAATTAGTTAAACTAATTACCCCTACTGACACTGACAGTGGGCCCCGTGGCTATTAATTTGATTAGTTGGAATTAATTAACTCTGTTAGTCACTTGTGTCACTGACGTGTGGACCCCGCTGGCCAGGTTTGACCCAGACCAGCCCCTGTTGACCTGTGACGTCATGCCAACGTCATGCTGACGCAATAATTCCTTTCTGGAATTTAAATAAATCTTAAATGATTTAATATTTTCAGAAAATGTCCAAAACTTCTAAAAATCATATAAAATCAACCGTAACTCCAAATGAGATAAATTATATATGAAAAATTATCAGAAAAATTCAAGGAACTCATCTGTACCATTTTCATGCATGTTTGAACAATGTTTGTCCTCTGTTTTGGAAAAAACAAATAAAGGGCATTTAAATAACCATATATGGAGTTGGAATTTGAATCATGTATTCAAACCAACTTCATTTAAATCATAGCTAGGTGCATTAGCTCAAAACACATTCATATTGCCATGTCATAGCATGCATCATTTTGTGCATTGCATTGATCGTGTTTCTTCTGTGTTTGCCGGTGTTGTTCCCCCTCGGTAGACGTTGTACCGACGATGTGATCGTTTACACTGATGAAGACTCAATGTTATCTTCAGAAGTGCCAGGCAAGCAAAACCCCCTTATTCATTCCGATAAAATCCCACTCTCTCGCTCCTGCTCTCTTTTACTGCATTAGGACAACATCGATTCATCTATTACTTGCTGCGGTAGCTGAACCCCTTTATCCTTTGCATGACCTGTCATTCCACAGTAAATAGATGAAACCCACTAGTATGAGTAGGAGTTGTTTGAGCCATGTTGTGCCTACTCATTCATGTTTGTTTGTCATGCCTGCTATTGCTTAGAGTTGAGTCAGGTCTGATTCATCGGGAATTAATCAGAGGTGTATGAACACGTCCTACTATGTGTGAGCTAAGTGTGTGAACACGATTTGGTAAAGGTAGCGGTGAGAGGCCATGTAGGAGTACATGGTGGGTTGTCTCATTGCAGCCGTCCTCAGGAACTGAGTTCTGTGTTTGTGATCCATGATTCAGCTACTACCATGCATTGGGCCCGAAACCAATGGACCCTCTCGGCTTCTTATTCACCCCAGTTCTCTGTCCAGGAGTTGCAAGTAGTTTCTGGTGTTTGTAGCCTACTGGAGGCCGTGGACAGCACTGACCGTAGGGGTGGGCTGTGATGCGGTAGGTACGTGTCACGGTGTACCGGATACCCGTTAGGTATCTCGGGAACCCTGCACACATCGTTTGGGGCTATGAGCGAAACTCCGGCCGGATCTCCTCATGGATGGAACCCGAATAGGCGATAAACCTAGACTAGATACCTGAGTGTTTAGGTAGGCCGTGGCCGACACCCACGTTGGGCTTCCGCTTGAAGGTTGTCGAGTACATGTCGTGTAAACGACGGTAAGTGGTGAGAGCGTGTATGAAGAAGTACACCCCTCCAGGGTTAACATAATCTATTCGAATAGCCGTGTCCGCGGAAAAGGACTTCTGGGTTGCTTATATCAGTTCATAGACAAGTGAAAGTGGATACTCTAAAATACGCAAGATAAGCGTGAGTGCTATGGATGGCGTTCTCGTAGGAAGACGGGAGTGGTTCCATAGTGGTGTATTGATATGGTGAATATGTGGACTCGTGTGCGCCACCTCAAAAGAGTTGCTTGCAGTCGTAGTTTAGGTTAGCCACCGAGTCAAAGCTGGCTTGCTGCAGTTAAACCCCACCATCCCCTTTGTTGATAATGATGCATATGTAGTTAGTTCTGATGTAAGTCTTGCTGGGTACATTTGTACTCACGTTGCTTAATTTATGTTTTTGCAGAGAGAGACTTCAGTCTCACTAGTAGTTCCACGTGGGCTTCGACGTTTAGCTTGTTACCTCAGCTACGATCGTGTGCCCTCGGCGGGATCTGGTAGATAGTCAGGCTTTCAAGCCTTTTTCATTTATAGATGTCTGTACTCAGACATGATATCTTCCTCCTGTGCTTTGATTTGTATGCTCTGAATGTTGGGTCATGAGACCCCTGTTTGTAATATCTCGCTCCTCGGAGCCTAATGAATACATACTTGTGTCGTAGAGTCATGTTGTGATGCCTTGTTGTATTTGCACATATCGAGCATATTGTGTGTATGATTGAAATGCTTGGTATGTGTGGGACCTGACTATCTAGTTGTTTATCCTTAGTAGCCTCTCTTACCGGGAAATGTCTCCTAGTGTTTCCACCGAGCCAGGGTAGCTTGCTACTACTCCGGAACACTTAGGCTGGCCGGCATGTGTCCTTCTTCGTTCCTGTGTCTGTCCCTTCGGGGAAATGTCACGCGATGGATACCGGAGTCCTGTTAGCCCGCTACAGCCCGGTTCACCGGAGTCCTGCTAGCCCAGTGCTACAGCCTGGATTCACTCGCTGATGACCGACACGTTCGATGATGGGTCATGGATGCATGTCCCTGTAAGTTTGTGCCACTTTGGGTTTACGACTAGCCATGTCAGCCCGGGCTCCTTATCATATGGATGCTAGCGACACTATGATATACGTGTGCCAAAGGCGCAAATGGTCCCGGGCAAAGGTAAGGTGACACCCGTGGGAATACCGTGCATGAGGCCGCAAAGTGATATGAGGTGTTACATGCTAGATCGATGTGGCATTGAGTCGGGGTCCTGACATATTTCATCAGAAGGGTGTAGCAGATGGACGACCTTAGTGGCGCAAACTATAGAAGCAGTATGCGCTTTTAACCAATCCATTCCCAGAATGAGGTCGATGCTACAGGACTTTAGTACGATGGGAGAGGCAAGGAATTCCAGTCCTTCAATTTCAACGGGAACGTTGTGACTAACCATAGAGGTTTGACACTGGCCCACAGGAGTGTGTACCACAATCGTTGTGTTCATCTCTTCGTATTTAATGCCATGCATGAATGCAAACTCAGCTGATATAAATGAGTGCGATGCTCCTGTATCAAATAAAATAGATGCTGGTACTGAATTTACGAGGAGTGTACCCATCACGGTAGCAGGCTGGTCTAGAACTTCATTGAGATCAACATGGTTGGCATGAACACGACCATAAGACTTGGCATTGTTGTTGCGGGGCTGGTTGCTTCCACGGCCAGTTGATTCTGTTTCTGGTTGCATTCCCTAGCACGATGTCCTGGTTGACCACACCTGAAGCACAAACCATTATTGGGAGTGGGAACAGGAGCTTGTGGTGGTGGAGCTAGAAGTCTTGGCTGCCTAGTTGGTGGAGCAGGCAGACGAGGTGCAACATAGGACTGCCTTGGGGCTGGTGCAGTTGGCTGGTACATGCTGTTGGGAATACATATCTTACGCTTCTGCGAGGACGGGCCCGAAGATGAGCCCATTTCACGGTTGCGCCTGTGAGAGCCCTGGTATTCCTGCAGACCAGTTTCGACGTTGATGGCCTTGTTTACCAGGGTGGCGAAATCAGCAAAGTCATGCACTAGAAGTGCGAGCTTGATGTCAGCTTGAAGGCCATCACGGAACTTCTCCTGTCTGCGTGCATCAGTTGCAATGTCCTCTTCAGCATAGCAGGACAAGTCCAGAAACTCCCGCTGATAAGCTTCCACAGTTTTGTTGCCTTGGGTGAGGTTGCGGAACTCATGCTTCTTCCGGTCCATGACTCCCTGAGGAATGAAGCAAGCACGGAAGGCAGCTTGGAAGTCTGGCCAGGTGATGATTGTTCCAGCTGGCATAGTACGCATGTGGCTGTCCCACCATTGAGCTGCGGGTCCTTTCAGGAAGAAGGAAGCAAATGTGGCATAGCTGGCAGGGGCTACATCAGCAGACTCCATCTCATAGGTGATGTCATGGAGCCAGTCATCAGCATCCAGAGGCTGAGTTGAGCTGCGGTACACGGTTGGGTTGAGGCGCATGAAATCCTGCAGAGTCACTTGGGTTGGCTGCTGGTTCATATTGGGGCGAGGAAACTGAGCCATAATATTCTCCATGAACTGACGATTCAGCTCAAACTGTTGCATCATCCCAGCCATGTACTCAGGCGGTGGTGGGGCGTTGCCACCACGACCACGACCACCTAGTCTAACCATCCTGCTAATATATAACAGGGGTAGTTCAGCATTGAGAAATTTGCAAAGACAAGAATCATTCATGATGAAACATGCACAATGAAACAGCACGATAGATACTACATAGTAGTCGGCATATCTTACAAAAGAGATCATGCATAGAGTTCGGTACACAGAGTTCAGTACATAGACTAAGACATCATAGGCGGCACGCAGGCTCACGGCGAATGCATCTAACACTAACAAGCAAGTCTACATCAGTCTCACGCGGTACTGCGGAGGTAGGTGTAGCCCGACAGCTGGTAGTGACGCAAAGGGAAGACCTCCACGCGAGTAGCCTGGGGTCCGCGGATACTCTGGTGCGGAACCCGATGCGCAGGTGGCAGAAGAGGACCAAGTGCGGGAGAGTAGCCTCCCACATCTGGCCAGCCGACGCTCTAGGGCATCACGGTCCTGGCAGGGTAGATCGTAGAACGCGACAGATCACCAGATCGGACAGAGGGGTGCAACAGCGTCAGAGCACGATACAGGTGCTGACGGGTGGTGGACAACTCATGGAGAAGAGCTCGGTTAGCTCTATCCAGCCCATCAGCATGCAGAACCAGGTTCTGATGGTAGAAGGGCTCTCGGGTGACAGTGGAGTAGGCAGCAGTGTAGTATCCCTCTGCACCAACATCGGATACGATAGCAATGTGCCTGAAGGGGGAGGTGTCCAACTCCTGATACTCTCCACGAAGACGTGTTAGAGAAGCATAAGAAGCATCGTGGACCACCATATCGATGGTCACTCCAACACCATGAGCAGTGTGTAGCACGGTAGTGGAGTCATACTCCCGAGAGTAGAGGTGGACGATGGCACGGTACTGCTCCTGGTTGAAGTCCTGATACTCCTCATAGACGGTGTACTCAGGGTGCCAGCGATAACCCAGATAGGTCATCATCTCAACCAACACAGCAGGTGATCCTGAGGCACCAATGGCCGTCGTGTGGCGCACGACCTGCCTCATGGGTTCCATCTGAAAACAAAGATGTTTTCACAGGAGTCAAATGACAATGTGGATAATGTTCAAATACTACTCTAAAGAATAACTAGGGCTTATCCAACTTTGGGGTGAACGTGGTCACGGGATCCTAATGTTAGAGTTAGTAAAATCGTTTAACCCGAGTAGGAGAGAGTTCAGACTCCCAGAGTAAGGATCGAGGAGTAAAAGATCCTAATACCACCCAGATGGCGACGTGGGCCCGTAAGGCACACAGCCATGTTAGTAAAAGTTTTTGTAATGTCTAGACTCGACTTCGGCCAAGGAGTGTGGAAGGGGGATTCCTACAGGCAGTCCGCTCTGATACCAACTTGTGACACCCCCGATTCAATCGTACACTAATCATACACGCAAACGTGTACGATCAAGATCAGGGACTCACGGGAAGATATCACAACACAACTCTACAAACAAAAATAAGTCATAAAGCATCATATTACAAGCCAGGGGCCTCGAAGGCTCGAATACAAGAGCTCGATCATAGACGAGTCAACGGAAGCAACAATATCTGAGTACAGACATAAGTTAAACAAGTTTGCCTTAAGAAGGCTAACACAAACTGGGATACAGATCGAAAGAGGTGCAGGCCTCCTTCCTGGGATCCTCCTAAACTACTCCTGGTCGTCGCCAGCGGGCTGCACGTAGTAGTAGGCACCTCCCGAGTAATAGTAGTCGTCGTCGACGGTGGCGTCTGGCTCCTGGGCTCCAACATCTGGTCGCAACAATCGAGTATAGAAAGGGGAAAAGAGGGAGCAAAGCAACCGTGAGTACTCATCCAAAGTACTCGCGGGCAAGGAGATACACTACAAATGTATGCATTAGTATCAATTGGAAAAGGGGGTATCATATGTGGACTGAACTGCAGAATGCCGGAATAAGAGGGGGATAGCTAGTCCTATCGAAGACTACGCTTCTGGTAACCTCCATCTTGCAGCAAGAGAAGAGAGTAGATGGTAAGTTCACCAAGTAACATCGCATAGCATAATCCTAACCGATGATCCTCCCCTCGTCGCCCTGTGAGATAGCGACCACCGGTTGTATCTGGCACTTGGAAGGGTGTGTTTTATTAAGTATCCGGTTCTAGTTGTCATAAGGTCAAGGTACAACTCCAAGTCGTCCTGTTATCGAAGATCACTGCTATTCGAATAGATTAACTTCCCTGCAGGGGTGCACCACATAACCCAACACGCTCGATCCCATTTTGCCGAACACACTTTCCTGGGTCATGCCCGGCCTCGGAAGATCAACAAATTGCAGCCCTACCTAGGCACAACAGAGAGGTCAGCACACCGGTCTAAATCCTATGGCGCAGGGGCCTGGGCCCATCGCCCTTTGCACACATGCACGTTGCGAACGCGGCCAGAAGCAGACCTAGCCTAGCAGGCGTTCCAGTCCAATCCAGCGCGCGCCGCTCAGTCGCTGACGTCACGAAGGCTTCGGCTGATACCACGACGTCGAGTGCCCATAACTGTCCCCGCGTAGATGGTTAGTGCGTATAGTCCAGTAGCCAGACTCAGATCAAATACCAAGATCTCGTTAAACATGTTATCTTGAAATAACCGCGAACGCCGACCAGGGCCAGGCCCACCTCTCTCCTAGGTGGTCTCAACCTATCCTGTCGCTTCGCCACAAAGATCCACTCAGAGGGCCGTCAGGATAAACGTCCTTTCGGACCCAATCCGTGAATCACTCGCGGGTACTCCTACGAGACGACCCGTCTTTAGTCACCACAAGTATCATATATTATGTATAGGTATATACCCGTGATCAACTCCCGAGTGATCAAGGCCCGATAGTATAGCATGGCAGACGGACAAGAATGTATGGCCACTGGTGATAAACTAGCATCCTATACTAAGCATTAGGATTGCAGGTAAAGGTAACAACAGTAGTAGCAAGGACATGCTATGCATCAGGATAGGATTAACGGAAAGCAGTAACATGCTACACTACTCTAATGCAAGCAGTATAGAGAGTAGAGTAGGCGATATCTGGTGATCAAGGGGGGGGGGGGCTTTCCTGGTTGCTCTAGCAAGAGAGAGAGGTCGTCAACACCATAGTCGTACTGGGTAGCAGCGGCGTCGGTCTCGGTGTCTAGCGAGATATGAGGGGGAAGAAACAATAAATATAATGCAAACAAATGCATGACATGACAAAGCGTGATGCTAGGTGTGCCCTAACGCGGTACGAGGTGGTACCGGTGAAGGGGGAAAACATCCGGGAAAGTATTCCCGGTGTTTCGCGTTTTCGGACAGATGAACCGGAGGGGGAAAGTTGCGTGTTCGCTATGCTAGGGACGCGTGGCAGACGAACGGTTTGCGTATCCAGGTTCGTCTCGTCATTCTAAGCAACTTCCATGTTGAAAATAATTTAATCCGAGTTACAGATTAAAAGATATGATTTTCTAAAGATTTTATTAATTTCTAGAATTTGTTTAATTATTTAAATTAATCCGAATTTGGATTTATGACATCAGCATGATGTCATGTTGACGTCAGCAGTCAACAGGGGTTGACTGGTCAACCTGACAGATGGGGCCATTGATTGGGTCAACAGCACAGTCAGCAGGTCCAGTCAGCAGTCAACAGTCCTGTTGACTTAGTCAAACTTACGCGTGGGTCCCACTTGTCATAGTCACAGTTTAACTAAACATAACTAACTAGTTAATTAATCATTAGGTTATCTAATCAGAGTTAATCAGGTTAATTTAACAGATCTAATTAAGTTAATTAATTAATTAATATTTTTCTAATTAATTTTCTAATTCTTCTTTTTTTATTAAATGTTCTGGGGGTGGCCCCACATGTCAAAGGCACGGAGGCCTTAGCGGGCACAGGGCGGTGCGTGTGCGGGCGTGGGCCCGACTGGGCACTGGGCATGGCCAGTCGCGGGGTGGGGCTCGGCGTTTGGCGCCAGCGAGGCACGGCCGGCCGGAGTGGCATAGGGCGGCGGAGCCGTGCAGCAGCGGGAGTGGCGGCGGGAGTAGGCATGGGCGGCTGGGCGCAGGTGGGTGCGGCCAGGGTGGGAAGGAAGTGGAGCAGGCGCAGGGGAGCAGAACTCCGGGCGCGTGCACGGCGAGCGTGTCGAGGGGGAAGCAGGGGGCGGTGGCGCGCTGCAGAGGGAGCAAGCGGGCGGGGCGCGCGGCGAGCGCGTGCGCGCAAGGCGCACAGATGAGGTGCGACAGCGAGCCACGGCATGCGCGCGACGCGATTGTGGTGGTGCGGGGACGCGGTGAGCACGGGCGGGCGCGGTGGCTGCGCACGGCGACGAGCGCGCGCGGGGGCAGTGGCCGAGGCCATGGCCTATGGGGCGATGGCGAAAACGGCAAGGGCGGGCACGCGCGGAGGACGGGGAGGAGGGAGGCGTGTGGGGACGGGCTGCCGCCGGCGGGTGCGGCGTGCTTGCGGACGGTGGCAGGCAGCAGTGCAGCGGTGGGCAGAGGCGAGCAGCAGGGCCGAGGCGCGCAGCGAGCGCGTGCATGCGCGGCGATGCCGGATCGACGCGGTGAGCGAGCGAGGTCACGAGAGAGAGAAGGAAGAGGAGGAGGAGGAAGGGCGCACGCTCATAGAGGGGGAGTAGGGACCGGGCAACGGGGCGCGGGGAGCTACTCGGGGAGGAGGACGAGGAGGCCCGGCATGGGGAGGAGACGGGGAGGCGACGGCGGGGACAGGCGACGCCGGCGAGGCGGTGGCGGCGACGTCGGTGCGGCTTCAGGCGACGGCCGGCGCGTGGGGGAGAGGGGCGAGGGGATCGGGATCCCCCGATCCAGATCCAGACGAGGGAGGGGGAGTGGTGCGAGTGGGGGTGGGGTAGGTTAGGGTTTCGGTCGTGGGGGGATAAGGTAGGCGGGGTGGGCCTCCTCGTGGCCTAGGTGTGTGGCCGAATGGGCCGGCCTGCTGGGACGAGGCCCAGGGGGCAGGGGGGGTTCTCTTTTTTTTGTCTTTTCCTTTTTTTCCTTTTATTTATTTCCCCTTTCTGTTTTATTTAGTTTAAAGCACTTAGGCACTTTATAAAAATATATTTATTAAACCATAATTAAATATGCAAATTATGGCACTGCCCGAACATTTTTGTTTTAACTTTTGAAAACTTTTATAATTTAACTTTATTTTAATTTTTGAATTTGACTCGGTTTTGGACTAACGGTAGGTTATCAACAGTAACCGTGGTGACGTGGCATGATTAGCGTTGGATTACTTTAGCACGATTATCCGGGCGTTACAGTCGATCGATGGGGGGAATAGTTATAGTCAACCTAGGTATATGTTGGGAGATCGATCGGTATACATGCATGTGTGTGTTAGAAACAAATGAGGCACGAGGAGAAGGATAGAGAGAGAGAGAGGGATGCATCTAGGAGGTGGTACGGGAGTCATACTATATCGAGGGGGAGAAGTGTGCGAGTACGAGATCGATGAAAAGAGTGGTGGGAGTGAGGCATGGGCGGTGATAAGAGAAGAGGGCAAGCTTGTGTTTTGTGTTAGGCACACCTGGCTAGAGAGGCATATCGATCGATGTGTGCCGTAAAGAAGGAGCTGGGGGCCTACACACACCGTGGGTGAACGACCTAAAGTGAAAAGACAAATTTGCGCAATGGAGCTAGAGAATGCTGAGGGAGGGTTAGAGGGATGCGGGCGTCTGCATGCACGAGAGAATGTTAGCGCTAGCTAGCTACAAAGATAAGAGGATTGTGTGGGTGTAAAAGATGAATAGAGGATCATACTTCATTATAAAAAGCGAATTCAGAAATTTGAAGAATTTATCATAGTGTTTTAAACCAACGCATGTGTGAACATATATAACGGTGATACACATAGTGTGGTTATGAACATGTTATACTACATATAATATATTTTATCTCTACTCTTATAAAAAACGGAGTTGTTGATGATGGTGCCATCCTGCAATATAGGCCGTCCGATTTATATCTGACGGATAGGAAGGAAACTATGGCAATTTTGAAAAAAGATACCCACACACCTCTCCATATTTGCAAATTAGGCCTCCCCTTGATCATGTTGATGTTCTGTGGAACACATGGGCATCTTGCTAGTACGACGTATAACATATGGAACATTGATCATAATTTGGTCTAATGTGTGGCTTTTGCAGCTCAGGTCTAAATACTTGTCATAATGTAGGGGGCGGGGCACTATACTATGTGTGATAAACACGGTGTACATGTATGGAACATGGTTTAGATTATGAATATATAGTTAGTACATCAAATGTACTATTATTTGGAATCAACATCAAGTGTATTCAAAAAATAGAATTCGAGTTCATGTAGTACACATAGTTCATATCTATCTCTATAGTTATCATGTGGTGTGTTATTAAGGTAATACCCGAATGATGGTTGAAGTTGGCAACAATCATGATTGTAGATTGTTATTGAAATAGAGAAACGAATTCAAATTCAGTTCGAATTGCAGCGGTAGTATAGACATTTGGAATGCACTAAAATGTTGATATGAGTAGGTTACATGCATTATATAGCAAGCAGAAAAATTTAATTGGACATAAAATGAATTCATACTACGGAATAGCATTTAATTGCACTAAATTGTTGGTATGAGTAGCTTTAAATAGCAATATTTTATAGTAAAACGGGGCAAGACTCTCTCTTTGTGTGGTGTGAATAGTTTTATTTTTTTGTTTTCTTTTTGGTTGAGGGAAGTGCGAATTGATTTGGTACATACAAGTACAATATTACACGTTAGGCTTGTCCCTAAAATTCAACCCGCGCCTTGTTATATCCTGAAAATTCAAATATCGTGCTCCCAAAACAGGCGCCTTCACAACACGCGCCTTGCTATCCCGAAATTACAACGCGCGCGAGAACTCCCTCCAGCCGCCAAATCCCGACATGTGAAATCCCCCTTCTAACCCTGAGCCGAAAGGGCCGCTAGTTCAAATCGGTGCGGGGTAATTTTGTAACACACCCTACATTTTGGACAAGTGCATCCCTAAGTCATGGTTCACCCCCTCCCATTGCCTCCTTTTTGCCATTCGAAATCCCAGGCCGCCATAACCTCTCTTCTCTAGCCGCGAAACCCCACCCTCCTCCGTCTGCCACCTCACCGCTGCCCAGCCGGAGCCTCTTCCCCGACGACGTCGTCCACCGCAACAGCTCGACGTACCTCGTCCACCTCCCCGGACGAGGATCCATCATCCATCTTGTCGTCCCGCCAGTTCAGCCGCCCCGTCCTCCACCTCCAAGGAGCTGCTCCAACGATCGCCTTGTCTATCGTGGCTGCTCCATCCCCACATCGCTGCCGTAACCTGCTCCACCGGAACTGCAGCATCCTCACCGACTCCTCGGACGAAGCCGAGGCCTACTCGGCGCCACCAAAGAGGTTGTACACTCATCGCATCGCACTTCTCCTTAGCTCGACCTCCCGGGGCCGACGGTGCTCCATCCCGCACCCCCATGGAGCGGCTACCTTGAAGCCGGCGCCGCGGGTGACATCTCCACGGCGGCTCTCTCCTAGTGCGAGGCCCCTTCGGCGGTGGCGTCCATACCAGCCGGATCTGCTGCTGCTGCTCTGGCTCTCGCTCGCTCACTCACTCGCGTTGCTGCTGCTGCTCCGTCTCTCGCTCGATCGCTCGCTCACTTAGCTCCTGCTGCTCCGGCTCTCGCTCGCTCGCGCTGCTGCTGCTGCTCTCCCCCTCGCTCGTGTTGCTGCTCTGCTCCGATTTAGCTACACTTCAGTCAACTGAATCGACTTTTGGGTCAGTCAATTTTCAGGGAGTGGGGGTGCTCGCCGGAGTAAAGGAAGAACCACCCGCAGCGGGGACGGGGGCTCGCTGGAGAGGTACCCCACTATCTATCTTAGGGTTCAGGGTGGAGGCGGGGGCCTATAGGGCTGACCGGGGCGGCGGCGGACCAGCGGTGGGGAGTTGTTTCGGGGCGGCGAGGCGCCGCTGGGGCCGGCGGTTCGGCCGGTGCTGGCTGGCGGCTTAGGGGGGTGCAGGTTGAAGATGAACTGCAGGCCCTCCCTAAACTACATGTCAAGTGCCTCTCTGCTACCATTGCGTTCAGTTTCGACATTAACATTCAGATTCCACAGTAAATTTCAGTTTTGACAGTTAAGTTCAGAGTCAACAGTTTTTACCTCATCTGTTGTAGTCAGGTGGTTTTTGGTGATGTAAATTTTACATCTATTTTACATCATCTATTGGAGATGCTATTAGAATCCGACCTGAGATTGACGATTTTTGTCTTGTGCTGCTTCAGCCTTGACGTCTTACGGCTCACCGGGGCTGCTCCAACAATAGAACGATCCATCACAACAGAGCAGTGACATGGACGCCGTCTACAGATTCCTCAGATCTTCCTCCACACCTCCGACAGCCACCTCTACCTCAACTGCTTCAGCTACCAACCCAATGATGATGAGGTCGACACGGCTACGGCAAAGAGGTTGTACACTTGTTGCATCACTTATTACTATACATTCATGTCGATCCATTAGGGCTATTTTGGTTCAACGGAAAAACATAGCAATAGGGAATTTTCCAATGGCACTCTACTATTCAATTATTCATGCATTTTGTTGAAAGGAATGAAGCAAAACATCCACCTGGACCTACTTTTCAAAATCCTATGCATGAAAACAAGACCAAGTGCATTAGTGGTAGAATAACATTCTAACTATACACGCTTTCATATGGTTTCACTTTATTTTGGCCATGTTTCTTTGCATTCATCTGCTCTTCCAATTCCTGTAAACCAAACACTCAAGTTGACAGAAATCATGTGTTTACAAATGCTCTGTTTACCATGTGCATTTCTATCCTATTCCGGTGTTTTTCTTATCCCTGCGTTTTTAGAATCATGCAAGCCAAATGAGCCCTTACAGAATTACTTCAGTTACAGGTAGGTTTCGAAGGGAACTTTGAGTGGTTTGTCCTGCTCCTGTCGCGACGTCGTCCAACTCAACTGAGTTGCTCCATTGACAAAAACATCCACCAAACCAGACATCACGACTCCTGACTGTCTTTCGCCGCCTCAGATCTCCTTCCCTGCCATCGGCACCCACCGCAACGCGTCACCATCATCGACTCAACAGATGAACCTGAGGAGTACACGAGTCCACAAGAGAGGTCGCACTCTTTTGTTTCTGCTTATGTTATGCATTGCTTAAAATTACCTGCTACTTTATCGTCCTGTTCACCTCTTGGACTCCAAGTCAGGTCCAAATTAATGTTCAAACTTGAGTTCTAAATTAGTTGTGGGGCACATATCGATAAAGCAATGAATAGTATCTCTGTCTAATATATGGCTCACCTAGGGTATGCCTATGTGGTTCATCTTGGGTGGGAAACAAATAGTAAAGCAATCATCATCTGTCTTTTTATTAAATTAAAGCAATCATCAGCCTACTATCATTATTTTTGGATCCATCCACTAGTTGTTACCATCACTCTAAATTTATGCATGCTCTCCTTACATAATCTCACCATATTTTTTTCATATGCATGTCAGATATTGTACACAGTCATGCTGAACATGTAGAGAAAAAGAGAAGAGTTTTGCGTGGTAATACAATGTCATGCAGACATCGCTCCATGGTGGGTTCAATGGCAAACCCTCCCCACCCCTCTCCAGATTGTAATCCAGAGGAAGATATCTGTTCTGAGGCAGATTCAGACGCCGCTGACCACTCCTATTTACCCCCCAAGGTGTTTGCTCTACCTTGGCATGATGATGTTAGTCATATCATGCATATGTTGCCTTGCAGTGCCTACTTTTGACATCATATGTCATCTGCTTAGTTTAGACATGTTCTGTAATGCTACCTGTTTAGTTTCTATATCATATATGGGAATTGTGCAGTCTCATGTCTTTTAGACAACCATAATATACGTGAAATGTGCAATGCCATCCTGTTTAACCAGGCATCATATATTTGAATGATATCTTGCCCATCCTTTTCTTCATTACATTTCCATTTGTCGATAATGTTTGTACATTAAACTACTCTTCCCATGAATCAGCCATTTGGGTGGGAGATTGAAAAATCTAGAGTAAAAACAAGGCCTTCAGCACAGACAGTGCTACCTATCGAAGTAGATCTCTTGTTGGGTCCCGATAGCTCCTCAGAGATGGATTCAGAGACAGATGACCAGTCCTATTCCCCCACCGAGGTGTATGCTCTAACTTGGCACGGTTATACTGCTTATATCATGCATATGGTGTCTTGCATTGCATAGATTAGACATCATATACACAATATTCAACACCATGTTCCTAGTTCAGACATCATATCTAATGCCCTTTGTTTAAATCACATATGTGAATTAAATGATGCGATCTTGATTACTTAGATAACATGTAGGTGAATTAGGTTATGCGATCCTGTTTAGTTATTCATCATATCTTTGAATTATGTTATGCTATGCTGTCCAGTTTAGATAGACATCATATATGTGAAATTATGTCATGCTATCCGTTTTAGTTAAACAATATACATGTCAACTATTTCATGCCCTCTTTTTTCCACACTATCTATTGCATCTGTCTCTCCTACAATGTCTATACATTCAACTATGTTTCCTGTTTATCAGCCATTTGAATTGGAGCAGGTGATGCCAGCATCTAGCGGACTAAAAACACGATCTTCAAATAAAACCGTGCTACCTCTTGGTGGAGATAGCACCCCGGTTGTACATGCACGATAACCAGCCCTACCACACATAACCCAAACTCTCGCAGATTGTACCCCTACTGCGATGGACAGAGAACCAGCTTCACCCAATCTAACCCCAACCCCAGCAAATAGTAACCCAATTCCTGTTGACACAACACCATCTCCACCACAGAGCTCCCAAACAAGAGCAGTTAGTAAGGCAGCTCCAGTGCCCAAAGGGCCAGTACTACCACGACGAACCCCAACTCCACCAGTTAGTACGCCTATTCCTGTGGAGGAAGCACAACCAGCTAGTCGTAGTTTAGCATCTATCGCATTTGATGTTGGTAAATCATATGTGCGTATCTTCCCATCTTGGAAATATTATACCGAAGATGAAGGAAATGTCAGTTGCAGGTGTTTGTCCAGGAGTTATGTGTAAGTAATGTTATTCATGGCAATTACTTTGCTTTGTCCCATACATCCTACCTCCATGATGGTTATAAACAGCAAATTTTCCCATTTTTCTCTATAGAGAAGGACCGATTTGGAAACTCGGGATGAGGTAACCTGTGCTAATGCCTCTGCTATCTTCGAGAATGCTTGGTGGCAGTATCAGAATTACCTGAAGAAAACGTACTTCACCGGCAAAGAAACTCCTCAAATTCCCTTACGTTCTCCTGAGACATATTTACTGGACGATGACTGGGAACGCCTTGTTCTGTACTAGTCCCGAACCAAGAATGTGTTAAGGTCTATGAGCTCATTTTCTATTTTAAGTACTATATTCTTGCGTCTTACTGTACTCTGTTCATGTAGAACAAGTACCTAAACCTGAAGAACAGTTGTTCTAATTTAAGATTCCATTGCTATCATAGTTCAAAAAAGCGCTAGGCATTAATTGTCAGTTTTGCTACCGCCTTGCGCTTTACTGACCAAAGCGCATGCTTATACGTAGTTATGCACAGATTAAGCATAGTTATGCGCAATGCGTTTCGCCAACGCCTAGAGCCTAGGCGTGCTTAAGCGCTCGCTTAGGCGTGTCTTTTTTAACTACGATTGCTATCGTGCATACTGCTTTGCTCTTGTATCACTGTATTTACTCATACAAACTTATTTTTAAATTGAAGGATCCAATCAAAACTTCAATGGCACAGCAGGTATGCTCACGCATGTTTCTTTAACAGGCTTGCTCTTCTCAATAGCTCTATTGATTTCAATTTCAATTGTGTATACAGTTGACTTCTCATATCATGCACATTACTAGCATCACAACAAAGCCAATAGTGTTGTTGTACATGTAGACCCGTGGTATCCATCTGAAATCTTGTTGTGTCGTGTAGTTTCCCACGCTTTGTATTCTTTCACTACTGCTTTGTCTTGAACTGATATGATTTGAACCGTGTCTCTATTTTGATTTGGCAAGACAATGCAGTGACCATAGGACATAGATATATGTTTGTTTGATGCTTTTATTATGTACTAGTATTTGGCGATAGAAGACTTGGTAGTTTAATCCTGTCCACCTTACTAATGAACTGGTTCACCGAAATGAGTTTCATATACTAGTACATGCTAAACTGTTATGTGTCTGCTTGTTTCTTCTTTTAGAATGCTGACAGAATATTGGGGAAGAGTGCCTTATTAAGCAATGGTAAAGGAAGTAATGCAGATAAGGTTCAAGATAGTGACACATCCTTGTTGGTCTCCAACAAAGCTGATAAAACAGCTAAGGAAGACTATCTCGAAGACAGTGAGACAACCCCAAAGTCCTGTCTTGATTTAGTGTTGGAGTTACTGGCCACTGCCGCTTGCACAAGCTATTCAAACTCACTGTCTGAATCAGTTCGGTTTCTTGAGTCTCAACTACAAGCTGAAAGACATCGATCAGCTGTGCTACGACAAGAAGTGGAAGGACTGTGGGAGTCCCTGGAGCATTCAGATGCATACTTTCTGGTGCAATAGCAAGCGTTGGAGGATTTTAGCGCCAAACAGGACAAAGCTAATAAGCTTGCTAAGCTTATTGCCAGCATGGTGGATACCACGTTTCTTGAGCTCTTCTGAAGGTGTTTCAGTTATGCTCTTGTTTTGCTGCCGCGTTTATTTGCACTGGTGGCCAATTTTGATGGCCAGTGTATGTAATATGCTGCTTTGTTCCCTATATTTGCACTGGTGGCGAACTTTGATGCCCAGTGGATGTAATATGTGTAATAGCAGTAATAGGCTAGCGTTAATTGCTTGCTTATTTATTTCCTTATTGTCTTGTTTAGTTGTTTGCTTGTAGTCACTGCAGTTCTTTTTCTGTGTTTTTCTAGTGGCCACAATAACCTATTTTTGGAAACTAGGCCAAAATAATCATGGCAACACATGGACTATTGTAACCATGGGCCTCCTGCGGGCTGTATGATCCATGGGCCTTCAACGGGACATAGGATCCATTGGCCTTCTATACGGGCCGTAGGATCCATGGGCCTTCTACGGGTCGTACGATCCATGGGCCTTTACGGGCCATAGGATCCATGGGCCTTCTACGGGGCGTATCGTCATTTCGCCAATCATGGCCCGTATTATTCATGGACAATAACGGGACGTTTATTGGCCGTATTTGATAACTCTATGAAAACAGCCCAACGGGTTTTTTTCGACATGAAAACGGCCCAACGTATTAACGGGCCACAAACGGGCCGACTGTAACCACAGGCTGAATTTGGCCCACAAACAGAAAATGACAGTAACGGGACGTAAGTAACCGAATGCTGGAAATGAGCCCAAGAATAAATGGGCCCTGAGAAGGCCGAAAGATATCATGGGCTGGAAACGGCCCAACGGAATAATGGGCTGTTAATGGGTATAAAGTGATACATTGTTCATTACGGGCCAATTTTACCATGGGCTGTTAAGGGGCCGAGGATTACTAAGGGCCTCATATGGGCCGAAAGACATCATGTGCCATACATGGGCCGGAAGTTAAAACGGGCTGGAATTATATTGGACGGCCCAGATGACGCTATTGGGCCTAATTCGGATAGGCCGTAAACGGGCCCTAGGATAGCGGGCTGTAAATGGGCTATATGCGAACAGGCCATTAACAGGCTTGCCGTGGGCCGGCCCGCCACCTTATCACCAAGTCAAACGGGCCAGCCTTTTCACAGGAATGGGCCTTTGTTGGGCCGTGCCACGTGTCGGCGTATCATAGGTGCTTTGGGTCCAATGAGTGGATGACATCTGTCCCAACGGTGAGCCGACACGTGTTTCCTCCAGCCAATGATGATTTTACACATGGAAAATTCCCATTGGTCGGGGCTATTAACGGGTTATCGGATCCAAAACCGGATCCGATAGCTTAACGGCGTTCCGTTATGGTGGATGCCACGTGTCGGTCACCCTTGATGAAAGCACTTCTGTGACGCGCGATTTATCGTCATGGAAGTGGACACTTCCGTGATGATAATTTTGGTAATGTCATGGAACACTTCTACGACAGCACAAGTATGACTATCTTGATTCTGTCATGGATGTACATGCATGACAGAAAACGTGACCTACTGTGACAAACACATATCATCACGAAAGTGTATTTTTTTGTAGTGCGTGCATCAACCCCTATGCATAGATTACCCCAATTTCACCGCAGGAATCCACAAGTTGAGTGCCAAAACATATATCAAGTGAATCAATACGATACCCCATTGTCACCACGAGTATTCAATTGCAAGACATATATCAAGTGTTCTCAAATCCATAAAAGTATTCAATCCGATGACAACGAGATCTCAAAGGGAAAAACTCAGTTCATCTCAACAAGATAGAGAGGGGAAAACACCATATGATCTGACTATATTAACAAAGCCCGCGATACATCAAGATCATGACATCTCAAGAACACGAGAGAGAGAGAGAGAGAAAGAGAGAGAGAGAGAGAGAGAGAGAGAGAGAGAGAGAGAGAGAGTAAACACATAGCTACTGGTACAAACTCTCAGCCCCGAGGGTGGACTACTCCCTCCTCATCATGGTGGCTGCCGAGATGATGAAGATGGCCACCGAAGATGATTCCCCCCTCCGGCAGGGTGCTGGAATGGGTCTAGATTGGTTTTCGATGGCTACAGAGCCCTGCGGCGGTGGAACTTCTGATCTAGGTTAACCCCAAGGGGTTTCGGAAAATTTGGGAATTTATAGTGCAAAGAAGGGGTACGGGAGGCCACCGAGGTCGGCACAACCCACTTGGGCGCGCTAGGGCCCCCTGGCGCGCCCTGGTGGGTTGTGCCCCCTCGGGGCACCCCCAGGTGCTGCTCTGGCCCATCGGGAGTCTTCTAACCCATAAAAAATCCACAAAAGTTTTCACGATGTTTGGACACCATTTGATATTGATTTTCTGCGATGTAAAAAACAAGCAAAAAACAGCAACTGGCTCTAGGCACTGGGTCAATAGGTTAGTCCCAAAAAATGAAAGTTGCTATAAAATGATTGTAAAACATCTAAGAATGATAATATATTGGCATGAATACTTCATAAATTATAGATACATTGAAGACGTATCAACATCCCCAAGCTTAATTCCTACTCGTCCTCGAGTAGGTAAATGATAAAAGAAATAATTTATGAAGTGTGAATGCTAGCAAAGTGCACAAGTTTGATCAATGATAATTTCAATCACTTTTCCTAGCATCATAACAACAATTCTTTTTTATGAAACTGCTCGTGTTATAGTGGCAACCAATTCACATGTTAAGGTTCAAACAATGAATTCTTTTGAAACCCAACAACCTATGTTCTTAGTCACCAAGCAATTGCAATTCAACTTATTCAACAGAATTTAAGTAAGAGATCCACATACTCAACCATCATATAGTCTTTTATGATTTCTAACACTCACCTTGTACACATGAGCAAAACGTTTCAACCGGACACATAGAAAGATAGGGGCTTATTGTTTTGCCTTCCAACGTATTCACCTCAAGGGTGATGTCGACAATAATAACTCATGCCACCCATATTCAACTGGACATATGTGCCTAGATCTTTTCTCGCCACATGATGCTTGCCAAAAGAGAAAAATAAAAAGGAATAGAGAGAAAAACTTTGACTCTTTGCATAAAAGTAAATACATAAAAGTAAAAGATAGGCCCTTCGCCGAGGGAAGCATAGGTTGCCATGCGCTTATTTGTTTGTATGCTCGACCCCTTAGTGCAAGAGAATGTCCCGTTATATTGCCCCTTATGATAGCAACCTTTATTATGCAGTCCGTCGCTTTTATTGCTTTTCCATCACAAGTTCGTACAATGCTCAATTTTCTCTTACACTAAATGATCTTACACTTTTAGAAGCAATTTTATTGCCTTATTGCACCGATGACAACTTACTTGAACGATCTTGCTTAATCCTTAGGTAGGTATGGTGGACTCTTGAAAATAAGATTTGGGTTTAAGGGTTTTTGGATGCACAAGTAGTATCTCTACCTTGTGCGGATTTTTTGGCTAGCAAAGATGGGTACAAGCACCACATGTTGAAGGATCTATGACAATATAACTTATATGTGAATATGAACAAACATAAACCATTATGTTGTCTTCCTTGTCCAACGTCAACAATTTTGGCATATAATATTTTGATGGGGGCTCACAATCACAAAAGATTTCCATGATAGTGTATTTATATGTGAAAGTTATCTTCCTTATACTAATTATTCGTGAATTGCTTGTATGACCAATATTGTGATTGTCAAGCCTCAAAAGATTTCACTTTCTAAACCCAATGTGAAGCTACCACTAGGCATGATATGATTTCAACTCCATGACGTTCAATTTATCCAACAATTTACTCATAGGATATAAGTGAAGCACAAGAGTAAATGACATAGAAAAGAGCTTCGTTGACGGCATGTGAATGTCGCTTACTTAGACTCCCTGGCAACTATTTGAGGACTCTATTTTATTTAAAAACTTTCAGATCTAAGTATCTTATTAAAACAACAAGCAAAATAAAAATAAAATGACATTCTAAGAATAGCACAACTCA
Organism: Triticum dicoccoides; assembly: GCF_002162155.2. Lineage (NCBI taxonomy): Eukaryota > Viridiplantae > Streptophyta > Magnoliopsida > Poales > Poaceae > Triticum > Triticum dicoccoides. The sequence goes on along the minus strand of NC_041384.1, from coordinate 580,902,965 downwards.
TGTGAAGAAGCAAAAACTTAGGCTCAACCGATACTAACCGATAATTGTTGAAGAAGAAAGGTGGGATGCCTACCGAGGCATCCCCAAGCTTAGATGCTTGAGACTTATTGAAATATTATCTTGGGATGCCTTGGGCATCCCCAGGCTTGAGCGTTTGTGTCTCCTTAATTCCTCTTATATCACGGTTTTCCTAAATCTCAAAAACTTCATCCACACAAAACTCAACAAGAACTCATGAGATAAGTTAGTATAAACCAATGCAAAAACCTTATCATTCTCTACTGTAGCAAACCACTAAAATTATTATTCAACATTGCATACTAAATGTCTCTGCATATTTAATACTTCTATTCTCAAATAGAATCATTAAACAAGCAAACATATGCAAACAATGCAAACATAACAGCAATCTACCAAAACAGTATAGTCTGTAAAGAATGCAAAAGTATCAATACTTATTCAACTCCAAACAATATAAAAATTTAACACACTGTAGAAAATTATCACAGCTCATTGTGCAAAAAGTTTCAACATTTTATCACATACTGACTTTTCTGGGGAATTTTTGCAACAGCGGTAAACTTTCTGTTTTCAAACAGCAACATGTATACTTGCAAAATAAGCATGTCAAGGGCTATACTTGATATTTTTATTGAAATAAAAGATGCAAAACATTATTCTAAATAACAGCAAGCAAATACTAACAAAATAAATTGACGCTCCAAGCAAAACACATATCATGTGATGAATGAAAACATAGATCCAAGTAAGGTTACCGATAATGTTGGAGACGAAAGAGGGGATGCCTTCCGAGGCATCCCCCAAGCTTAGTTGCTTGGATCTTCCTTAGATATTAACTTGGGGTGCCTTGGGCACCCCCAAGCTTAGGATCTTGTCACTCCTTATTCTCCTCATATCGATGTTTCGCCCAAAACTAAAAAACGTCAATCACACAAAACTTAACGGAACTTTGTGAGATAGGTTAGTATGATAAAGAGCAAACCATTTCACTTTTGGTACTGTCAAAGACAAGATTCATAATTGTTCTCACACAAAGCCTATTGTAGCATATCATTTCCACAATTTATATTGAGCAATATAAGCCATAGAAACTAGAAGACAAGCAAACTATGCATTGAAAACAGAATGTGTCAAAAACAGAACAGTCTATAGTAATCTGTATTCAAACCATACTTCTACTACTCCAAAAATTATGAAAATTTAAGACCACATGAGAAATTTGTATATTAATCTTCTGCAAAAAAATCAACTCAATAACACTCTTCTTTTAAAAATAAGAATTATTTTCCTGAGCACAAAAGTTTCTGTTTTTCAGCAAGATCAAAGCAACTATCACCCAACATGATCCCAAAGGCTTTACTTGGCACTTTATTGAAACAAAAGCTATAAAACAAGATTACTACAGTAGTCTAATCATGTGAACACACAACAACAGTAGATAAAAGTGTTGGGTTGTCTCCCAACAAGCGCTTTTCTTTAATGCCTTTTAAGCTAGGCATGATGATTTTAATGATGCTCGCATAAAATATAAGAATTGAAACACAAAAGGAGCATCATGAAGCATATGGCAAGCACATTTAAGTCTAACCCACTTCCTATGGATGGGCATTTTGTGATTAAACAATTTATGGGAACAAGAATTAACTAGCATAAGAAGGCAAAACAAGCAAAACTTCAAGACTTTCAACACATAGAGGGGAAACTTGATATTATTGCAATTACTACAAGTATAAGTTCCTCCCTCATAATAATTTTCTGTAGCATCATGAATGAATTTAACAATATAACTATCACATAAAGCATTCATTTCATGATACACAAGCATAAATTTTTTATTACTCTCCACATAAACAAACTTGTTCTCATCAATAGTGGTGGGAGCAAACTCAACAAAATAACTATCATGAGATTGAAAATTAAAATCATGATGACAAGTTTCATAGTTATCATTATTCTTTGTAGCATACATGTCATCACCATCATCATGAATAGCAACTTTGTTCTCATAATCAATTGCAACCTCTTCCAAAATAGTGGATTCATCATCAAATAAAGTCATGACATCTCCGAATCCACTTTCATCAATATAATCATCATAAATAGGAGGTGTGCAATCATCATAATATATTTTCTCGTCATAGATTGGAGGACTAAAAATATCATATTCATCAAATATAGCATCCTCAAGCTTATGGCTTTGCATATCATTAGCATCATGGATATTCAAAGAATTCATACTAACAACATTGCAATGATGCTCATCATTTATACCAACCATTCTATTGAATTCCTCTTCTATCAATTGAGCATAATTTTCATTTCCATCATTTTCACGAAATACATTATAAAGATGAATAATATGATGCAACCTCAATTCCATTTTTTTGTAGTTTTCTTTTTATAAACCAAACTAGTGATAAAACAAGAAACTAAAAGATTCAATTGCAAGATCTAAAGATATACCTTCATTCATTCACCTCCCCGGCAATGGCGCCAGAAAAGAGCTTGATATCTACTATGCAACTTTATTCTTGTAGACACGTGTTGGCCCTCCAAGCGCAGAGTTTTGTAGGATAGTAGCATTTTTTCCTCAAGTGGATGACCTAAGATTTATCAACCCGTGAGAGGTGTAGGATGAAGATGGTCTCTCTCAAACGACCCTGCAACCAAATACAAGAAATCTCTTGTGTCCCAAACACACCCAATGCAATGACAAATTGTATAGGTGCACTAGTTCGGCGAAGAGATGGTGATAAAAGTGTAATATGGATGATAGAAATGTATTTTTATAACCTGAATAAATAAAAACAACAAGGTAGCAAATAGTAAACGGACACAAAAATGGTGTTGCAATGCTTAAAAACAAGGCCTAGGGTCCGTACTTTCGCTAGTGCAATCTCTCAACAGTGCTAACATAGTTGGATCATATGATTATCCCTCAAAGTGTAACAAATAATCACTCCCGAGTTCCTATTAGCGGAGAACAAAAGATAGGAATTGTTTGTAGGGTACGAAGCCACCTCAAAGTTATTCTTTCCGATTGATCTATTCAAAAGTTCATACTAAAATAACACAAAGCTATTGTTTCCGTTCGATCTATCCTAGAGTTCGTACTAGAATAACACCAAAGTATATTCATATTCATAATACTCAATCCACACAAAGAACTACAAAGAGTGCCCCAAGATTTCTACCGGAGAATCAACCCCTATGCATAGATTACCCCAATGTCATAGCGGGAATCCGCAAGTTGAGTGCCAAAACATATATCAAGTGAATCAGTACGATACCCCATTGTCACCACGAGTATTTAGTTGCAAGACATATATCAAGTGTTCTCAAATCCATAAAAGTATTCAATCCGATGACAACGAGATCTTAAAGGGAAAAACTCAATTCATCTTAACAAGATAGAGAGGGAAAAACACCATATGATCCGACTATATTAACAAAGTCCGCGATACATCAAGATCGTGGCATCTCGAGAACACGAGAGAGAGAGAGAGAGAGATTAAACACATAGCTACTGGTACAAACCCTCAGCCCCGAGGGTGGACTACTGCCTCCTCATCGTGGTGGCCGCCGGGATGATGAAGATGGCCACCGGAGATGATTCCCCCCTCCAGCAGGGTGCCGGAACGGGTCTAGATTGGTTTTCGGTGGCTACGGAGCCCTGCGGCGGCGGAACATCTGATCTAGGTTAACCCCGAGGGGTTTCGAAATATTTGGGAATTTATAGTGCAAAGAAGGGATACAGGAGGCCACCGAGATGGGCACAACCCACCTGGGCGCGCTAGGGGGCCCTGGCGCGCCCTGGTGGGTTGTGCCCCCCTCGGGGCACCCCCAAGGTGCTGCTCTAGCCCATCAGGAGTCTTCTGGCTCATAAAAATCCACAAAAAAATTCACGATGTTTGGACTCTGTTTGATATTGATTTTCTGTGATGTAAAAACAAGCAAAAAACAGCAACTGGCACTGGGCACTGGGTCAATAGGTTAATCCCAAAAAATGATATAAAGTTGTTATAAAATGATTGTAAAACATTCAAGAATGATAATATATTGGCATGAATACTTCATAAATTATAGATACGTTTGAGACGTATCAAGATGGTGATGGAAATTAGCCCTCTCGATGAGAGGATCGATGGTGATGACGATGGCGACGATTTTCCCCTCCCGGAGGAATGTTTCCCCGCTAGAACAGCTCCGCCGGAGCCCTAGATTGGTTCTGCCAAGGTTCCGCCTTGAGAAGGCGGCGCTTTGTCCCGAAAGCTTTCTTCTAATTTTTTCCAGGTCAAAACACACCATATAGCCAAAGATGGGCACCGAAGGCCTGCCAGGGGGCCCACAAGGTCGAGGGGCGCGCCCTCCACCCTTGTGGCTGGCTGGTGGCCCCGCTTTGATACTTTCTTCGCCCAATATTTTTTATATATTTCAAAAACATGCTCCGTGAAGTTTCATGACTTTTGGAGTTGTGCAGAATAGGTCTCTAATATTTGCTCCTTTTCCAGTCCAGAATTTCAGCTGCCGACGTTCTCCCTCTTCATGTAAACCTTATAAAATAAGAGAGAATATGCATAAGTATTGTGATATAATGTGTAATAACAGCCCATAATGCAATAAATATCGATATAAAAGCATGATGCAAAATGGACGTATCATTCCTACACATGTTCGTGCATGATATTTTGTTGTTGCGTAGCACATTCCCCTTCACATCGGTCAAGGTCATCGGCCACCTCATTTGTCTCCCTCAGCCCAGATCCGACCCTATGATCTCTTGGTCGTCGGTGAGGAATGACCCTCTCACTGGTTTGGCTGTGAGCCATGGGGCTGCGGTCGGTGTGAGATGCAATGACCTCCCCTGCATAAACCGGGCCAAGCGAAGTCACCGACGTGGGTCGGTCTTTAGATCTAGTCGTGGTCAGGTGGTTGATCAATGGGGGGTGGGGGAGTCACTTCCCGTCCCCTTTCTGACAACTGATGTCCTATCTTCGATAATCGGTGGCTGGCGGTATCTTGCAATAGTTGTGAACATTGAGGGCTGGGGGTAATGCAGTGGCTCGGGCTCTTGGATACCGGGGAGGTAGACATAGAAGGTGGGTTGCACTATTACCTCTCCGACGAGCTACATGGCAGTGGTGTTGGATGCTCCCCTTGACTAAGTGGATGGTGAGGGAAGCGGTGGTGGTTACTCCTGGTGAGGTTTGCCGTTTGTGGTGATTGTGCCTAGGTCTAGATTAGGTGTCCCGGATCCCGTCATGGTGGGCCTTCCCTTGTGGCGGGGGCTCAGTGACCAAATTTCTCGGCAAGGCAAGTGGGATGTACCGAGCAAAAGCTCAACACTTTGGTGCATGCGTCAGCAACGCCTGCAGGTGCCGCGTCCCTCCTGGGGGCACCGTCGTGGTCCTTCCCTCCCCTTCCTGCCAGTTCACCCCTCGCGAGCGAGATGTGGGAGCACCCAGGTCCTAATAGCGCAGTGATGGTGTTCTTCTGGGAAGGCTTGGATCTTTTTTTTCGAGAGTACGCCTAGACGTATCATAGCTTTATAGAAGGCAGAAATGAAATTACAAGAAGCTACCACTCGTTGCGAACAACGAGCGTAGCACACACCACACCACACACGACCAAGATTACAAGCGGACAACACCGCAAAGCAAGCTACAACACAGAAGAGCCTATCTTCAGCTGACACACACTGCGTGTCGACCGACGCCGGACACCTCCGAAGACCACCACTTTCCATGGAACATCGCTTGTCGACGCACCATCCACTCTGAGCGCCTAAGAGGAAGTGGCAAGTGGAAGGCGGGACTTGCTTCGATCTAAGAGAAGCACCTACTTGAAAACACCAACGATGAGCGTACATAGCGCCGCAAAGAATCAATAGAGGACAGCGGCGAACACCGGAGGAGAGCAATAAGGACCCAACCATGTCTCCACACACAAAGCTCCCAACAGAGATACGACATCGAGGATGCTGCCAATGTGCCGATCCAACATCGAATCGAGGCTTTCGCCCGGAGACAGCCACCAACTCCAAGTGAGCGAGGGGCACGGCGCACACACCTCGGCGACGCCTTCAAGAAGGAAATGACACCCACAGGTGCTATCGCCGCCGGCCTGGCATAAGCCGAGCAGGATTTTCATCCGCGCAAACGCACATCACCACGCCTCCTGGAAATGGGCTACACCGTCCAATTTGCCTCGCACCGCCGCCACCGCAACTCTAAGTCGAAGTAGCCACAAAGCTGAGGACTGACGACCGGATGCATGACCAAGAAGAACCCGGCCACCGCACCAACTCCCAGCCTGAACAAGAGACTGCAGCCACCCCCACCTCCTGCAGGGTCCATGACCGTCCGCAACTGCCTACACCCACTCCAAAGGCTGGCCTTGCGACAGACGGACCCGCTCCTCCGCGAAGAACCAAGCCGCGCCACCGAGAGAGCCCCGCCACTCACCACACCGCGCAGAGGAGGCCGGCCACTCGCTGCTCGCCAAGACTCCATCTTGGCCGAGCCATTGCAGCGCCGCCACCACCAGCCTGGCCGTGGGTTTGCTACGCTGCCTCCAGATGACGCCGCCACCGCCCAAGCACACCACCACACTGCTGCCAGCTCTGTCCAAGCTCGCTGCCCTGCCAGACTCCAT
>NC_041384.1:580885003-580895936 GCF_002162155.2 Triticum dicoccoides | reverse complement strand
CCGCCACGAGAGAAACGCCGCGCCGTCACCGGCACGCGCGCTCCGCCACGACGACGCGCCTCCACCGGCCAGCGGCTGCGCTGCCCCACGCCACCACCGCCAGCAGCGCCATCCGACACGCCGGCCTCCGGGATCCGCCGTCTTGAGCGAAGAAGAGGCCCCCCGCGGCCCCCGCTCCAGCCAAGGGCGAAGGAGATCCCGCCGCCACCGACACCGCGCGGGCTTTGCCCGGCGGCGCCCGCCGGCGGCGGCGAGGGGAGAGGGAGCGGGTGGGGGTAGGTTCTGGCGGCTAGGTTTGGGTCGCCCGCGGGGGAGCGACGCAGGGCAGGGGGTAAGGCTTGGATCTTGACCCGATGCTTCTTTGGCACCATCGCTTGGTGGTTTTGTTTGTCCCCTATCCTCGACACGGGTCCTCGTCGTAAGCTTTCTGGTCAAAACTACACCCACATGGTTCCCACTCCACGGTCCAGAGCAAGAGGGCAGTGGGCTCTCTTCGGCGGTAGTTCGGTGGGGGCCTCTGTCATGAAACCCCATGCTTTTCTGTACGTGACGCAAGTTTGCTTTGGATCAGCTTCTTCGAAGCCTCTGGTTGTGGTTCCGCCACTCCTATGCTTTCGCTTCAGGCTGCAAGTGGGACTGTAGGTGGGAGTCCCACCACAATCCACCTAGTCCCAATACGGTTTGGTGTTAAAAAAGTGGGCACCCCACCAAAACTAACATAAATTATGTGGGACTAAGTGGGATCCCACTTAACAAATGCATTTGCAACTAAAAACATGGACTAAGAAGGAAAGAACCTGCTGTATTATCACAAATTGCCAGTTACAGACTACAAATTTTCTCTTCATGAATCAGTACATCTCTAATAGAAACAGAAGGGGGGAAAGTTAATTTTAGTAAATCTTGACTCTGAACTTGGAAGGAAAACAAACATCTGAATACATGAGCAATCCATCAGCATCTGAGTCTTGACTCTTAACAGAAAGAGAAACATGAATCGAGCCTGAATGAATCTGATGGACTACCTGCAGCCGATGACCTAGGGGTCGCGTCCGACCGGGGTAGAAGATGCGAGGCAGTGGAGACCGAAAGGACCTGAGTGCGAGGCGAAAGAGGATGGGATGTGGCGACGGCGTCCATCAGCAGCAGCGCTCGGAGTACCTCTGCTACGCTGCGGCGCCTCCCGAGTTGGAGAGAAGGGACCGGTGATTCTTGATGGGGACGGCGGAGCAAGGCAAAGAGGGAGAACGTCTGAGTCAGAGGAGGGGCAAGGTGTGAGGTGGTGGTGCGAGGAGTAGCCAAGAAGGTGCGGCGGCGAAGTGGAGCACCGCCGCCGCCTGGAATTTGTGCACTCGTGCGGCTTGCTCTATCCACTCTCGGCTGGGCACTCAAGGCTCAAGTTTTTTTTTTTTTGAGACAAACTCAAGGCTCAAGTAAATAGTGGGTTATGGTGGGGTCCCAATGGGCTAATAGGGTTAGCCCACTTAATATTTTTCAAATCCAATGAGAGTCCACTAATGCTACTTAAGTGGGATGGGATAATTAGTCCCACTTAGTCCCACCTCCACCTGCAGCTTGAGTTCCGCTCATCGGTCTGTAAACTGGCATGTACGTATGTCTTGTACATTGTTGGTGCTTTAGCTTTGTTCTGTAGTTTTCTTTGATCCGCTTTGCAAGAGGTCTTTTTCTTTTTGAAACAACGCTTTGCAAGATGCTACCAGAGCTTTGCTCGCGGGGCCTGCTGGTCCACAAAACACTGGAAGTGCGCTGCGTCCTCCCCAGGAAACATCAGAATCCGACATGCATTGCCCAACCGCATGCTGATGGAAAATTCACGGGTAAAACAACCAATTGAGATTTCACAGCTTGAGGGGACGCATGCCGGCATGCGTGCTGTCGCTCACTCTTACGTCAGCGGAGTTAGGTCTCGCTGGGTTTGGCCAACGTCGACGAACTGGTCTTGCAAGTTGCCCTCTTCTTTTTGTCTTAAAACTACTGATCTACTGATATACACTTTGTTACTCTCGTTGAATTTACCACAGTAGACTGGTTCATCGCTGTAGGAGCAAGCCGCATGCATGGTTCGCCAAAAATGAACCCATCTCGTAACCGGCATCTCGCCGTCCTCTTCTTTAAATGGATGATACGCATGCTATGCGTATTCGCCAAGAAAAAATGCATCAATCGTGAGCTGGGACTTCGTTATGACGCTGATGGGCAGTACGTTAGCGCAGATCCAGTCAAACTAAACTCCATGACAACTTGGCCAGTTGCATTTTCAGTTTTTAGGTGAGATGCAAGTTGCATTTCTTACATGATGAAAAGGCTACCTACTGATGAACAGAACGTTTTGTTTCATCCACATTGTTAATCGAGCGCCGAGGCCAAGTCAATCCAAATAGTACTAAGTTGTGTTTCTCTGCTATATAACTACGTACAGAATCATGAACAGAACTGCGTAGACAGTACATTTGTAGCAGAGAAACACAAACGCTTATTTTTTGCATGACCACTTGCAAACATTGCAAGAACCCAAGGGTACCATGGTGATCAGCTTCAGTTGCTCAGCAAGTAGAAAACTGACGGGGATCTTGGCCTTGCTGTTCATGATGACCCGAGTCTATGGCCAGTCTACTTCGGGTAATGTGCCCCACTGCATTTTTTAGTTTACTTTGGAGTGCAATTTAAGAAATCCCACTTTACTGAAGCCTTAGCGATAACATATTATTATCTACTGAGTATCTGTCACACTAGTCGTGATCTTTCCTTAGATCGTAAACTTGAAACACATAAAACTGATACATATTCTCCTTGTGCAGGGTTCATAAGCATCGATTGCGGAAACAGACGCACCAACAAGGACAGCACAACAGGAATACAATACCATTCTGATCATCGATTTGTCGATGGTGGATTGAGCCACAAGATTTCAACAGAGTTCATGGATGATGCCGCGAATGAGCAACAAAAAACCTTGAGGAGCTTCCCTCAGGGCTCAAGGAATTGCTACACGCTGCTATCCGCCACTGGTAAGAAGTTTTTGGTGAGGGCTATGTTTACTTATGGCAACTATGATGGGTTGAACAGTACTATGAGCGGATCGGTTTTTCGGTTTGGGCTGCATATCGGTGTCAATGTCTGGGAGGCGGTGAACTTGACCAATTGGGATCCATCAAGCACAATATGGAAGGAGGTGCTCACCGTTGCTCCGGGCAACAACCTATCGGTCTGCCTCATAAACTTCGGTACAGGGACACCGTTCGTGTCTTCGTTGGAGCTGAGGCCACTGCAAGATGTGATGTACCCTTTTGTGAATTCTTCGGTGTCAATCAGCTATTTTAGACGGATCAGATTTGGTCAAGCCACTGAATTTATCACAAGGTGAGAGAAGACTGGCATCAACAATAATAATAATATTGGAAATTTGATCTTTTTTTAACTTGATCTTAATTATGCCTGACAATGTCTTATTTATTTATTTATTTGAGCGGTACAACGGTTTAAATTTGGTCTTTGTGTTTCCTGAATCCTTGCAATCGCTTCTACTAATAAAAAACTAATGTCTTTATGTGGGAAGCAGATATCCATTGGACCGGTACGACCGGTTCTGGGAGGGCTGGTCTTTCTCCTACAACACCTACCCCTGGATGACCCTAAACACTAGCAGTCCAGTGAGGAGGCTACCCGGCGACAACACCTTCCAGGTACCAGAGGGCATCCTCCAGCAGGCCAGCACCCTAGACACAAACTACTCCTTCTTCGAGATCAATGTGGCAGTGGGTCCCAACCTGGACCCAACGAACCTGCAGCTTCTCCCGATCTTCCACTTTGCCGAGGTCGTTGACAACAATCCAAATAGGTCGTTCAACATCTACAGCGGCGACGAAATGTTGTTCCCAGACTTCTCACCTTCGCGATCCCAGGTGGACAGCATGCACCAGAATGGGCGCTTCTTGCATAACCCCGCAGCCTCCTTCCTCCTGAACAAGACCAACAACTCGGTGCTCCCACCGCTCATCAATGCGTTCGAGCTGTACTCTCTCGTCCGGATGGATAACCTCACCACTGACTCCAACGACGGTAAGACACCAAGTATACATATACTATGTGTGTGCCTGTGGTAGATTCACATTATCATCATGCAGTTTATTCAGTAGGTTTAACTGCTTGAACACCTCCGGCAGTTTATTCACATTATCATCAATGCTTTTAAAAATGTTATTGACTGTCTAGACCCCTGAGATCCCCAAAACCATTTTGTCATTGTCAGGATTTTCACCAGCAAAGTAATAAATACATCAAGTTCATCAACCAACTGATTTAGTACTCCATCTTAACTGCTAAATAGGCCATCTTATACATGCCAATTCAATATTAGAGAAATGAATCAATGCAATTTATTCAGTTCTACAAAAAGATAATGCTCCCATAGGAAATACTTTCGTGACTTCTTCCTTCACAGCTTTCGTCTCTTTTAAAGTATATAAGCCCCCATACCCAACGTATACAGCCTTTTGATTCCGCTCTATCTGTTTCCATTGCCTTTCTTTTTTCTGTTGTAGTCAAATACATGAAAGAAGTCAAGAAGCACTACAGTGTGGCACGAATAAACTGGAATGGTGATCCATGCTCACCGAGAGAGTATTCCTGGGAAGGTTTGACTTGCGACTACTCTAAGAGCAACCCGAATCCGAGGATTGTCGCAGTGTAAGAACCTAACAGGGACTTGTACCATATACATTTTGGAAGCTGAACATCAAAATTCAATATTTTCAATTTTTTAAGAGCATTGTGTTATATAATTTTTTTCAAAAAGGAGGATAACCCCCGGCCTCTCACAGCCATCTTTACTATATTATTGGACAGAGTCTGACAAACAATCACTGAATTAACAGATCTGTATTTACACGATTTTTCTTTTGCAGAAATCTGTCTACCAGCGGACTGAAAGGTGGATTAACCATATCATTCATGAACATGGTATCACTGGAAACCCTGTAAGTGACCTACCACAAAATATTAATGGACTAAATGAGATTATGTTGACATCTTTGTGACCCTAAGCACAAAAAACATGTAGGGATTTGTCACACAACAATTTGACAGGAGGTATTCCAGAGTACGAAATGAAGTCAATGAAAGTTTTGTAAGTCTCTGTGTTGATTGTAATATTTGGTTCAAGATATAAATTTTAAATAATGGTTTTACTATTATTTTACAGCGATTTGTCATATAACCAGCTCGATGGACCAATCCCTCATTCTATTCTTCAAAGATATCAGGCTGGTCTGCTTGACTTAAGGTTTGCATGCTCTATTGCACAATCCTTTTTGTTTTGACTGAATGTTGCACTTTCTTACTGCATAAAAATAATAGATACTCAAACTAAAAGAAACAGGGTTGAGCCTGATAGAAAAAAATTCAAGGGTTAGCAACAGTCTTTGCACAACAACTATGCCACACGTTACCAAACTAGAGTTTCACAAGTTGGACTTCCTCCGGCCACAGTTTGGTTGGTACTCCCTCCGTTTCTAAATACAAGTCCTTCTAGATATTTCAATACAAACTACATACGGATGTATATAGACATATTTTAGAGTGTAGATACACTCATTTTGCTCCGTATATAGTCCATATTGAAATCTCTAAAAAGACTTATATTTAGGAACGGAGGGAGTATTATACTTGTTGTGTGCCACAAGTATCTAACTTTATGCCACAGCAGCCCCACTTGGGTAACAAAGCCCCTCTGCCACCTACTGCTACTAACTCGCCGCCTCCCCATGTTAGGCTGGTACATGTTGTATTGTTGTTGCACCAGGAGCTGTTATGTCAGGCGCAGTAGCATGGATATTTTGTACCAATTGAAAGTCGTATACATGACTAAGTTGTGATAACCAATTTGGGTGACATAAAGTGTGTGAAGCCACACTTTCACAGAGCTTTGCATTGATCCAAACATGCCCTCAGTTACATGTACGAGCATCTAGTAACTATAAACGCTTTATTGTCTATGGCAACCAATAGGAGAGGTATAAAAAGACCATAGTAACTGCATCTGATTTACAAACCATGAAGTTTCTTCTTTTAGAATACATAGATGAGAAAGCATGAAGTTAGTTCTTTCGGAGTGCATACATGTTTAGCACATTACCCGTGTTAGAAAACTGAGGCATCTTCTAATCATAATTCTGGAGAGCCGTCATAGCTAACATCTTATAAGTTCATATTTCCTATATGGTGTGTAATGATGCCACTAGATTAGAAGGCAATCCTATATGCTCAAAATTCAAAGATACGTATTGCTCAAATAAGAAGAAGAGCACCACACCCGTCATGCTCATTGCAGTGATAGTTCCTGTGGTACTGGTGTCCCTCCTAGTAGTGATGGGCACACTCTGGAAGTTATACTGGAAAGGTAAAGCAAAGTTCTATGCTCTAAATTTCCTTTTCATGAATGCGATAGGTGGTAGACATTAGAAAGCAGCTTCAGACCTAAACTTTCAAATAAAGCACAACTTATTGACTCTGCAGGGAAGTCGGGAGACGATAAAGAGTATGCTATGTATGAAGAGGAGGAGACTCCCCTACATATTGATATCAGACGGTTCACGTATGCAGAGCTGAAGTTCATAACTAATGACTTCCAATCAATCATTGGAGAAGGTGGTTTTGGTATTGTTTATCATGGCACACTGGAAAATGGTGATGAGGTAGCTGTTAAGGTGCTTAAGGAGACATCAATATCAGAATCAACAGACTTCCTCCCTGAGGTATTGCAGAAAACCAACTAGGCTATAACATTACTTTCTCAAATAGAAACTTTTTTTTTTGGAATTGGAAGCTTTATTACCCCCGCTCTCTGCATCATATATGCTTACAGTCTCAATTACTCCAATGTTTGTTACAAGTCATCCAAAAGTAAAACTATAGGTCTGCAAAACACCTAAAACCAATTCGACAGTCCATATTGAATAAAATGATACAACTGGCTTCAGTTCTAGGATGTTTGGTAACTATATCTATTACCACAGGTGCAAACCTTGTCCAAAGTTCATCACAAGAATCTCGTGACTTTGCAAGGATATTGCCAGAACAAGAAGTGCCTTGCAGTCGTTTATGACTTCATGCCTAGAGGAAATCTTAAACAGCTTTTAAAAGGAGGTTTCTCTCTTATTTTTTTTTAATGTATTGTACTTTAACTCAGTAAAATTGAATCATTCAATCAAACCTAAACCCGCTCAGGGTTTTACTTCTCGAGAACCCAATAACTACACGAGACCCAGATGTCAATAGCTTTGATTAAGAACTTCGGAATCACCTACTTTTCAAATTTTACAAATATATCGTGCTTCACAGTATAAAAAGTAAATTTTGACAGGACCTGGTCATAAGTATAAAAAAGAAACTCTAAAATCAAACTATTCTGGCTTTGACATGGTACTGCAATCAGGAGTTTCAAAACTATTTTTTCTTGTAAAGGTGTACTTTGATTGCCTAAACCGTTATTGCTCCTGCTAGTCAATACAGTTGTGTTGGTAGACATGATTTACTCTGTATGGATATTGGACTAATACGTGAGACAACCATAGCTGCATTCTTAGAGCTGCATATTCTTAACAAATTGGGGATACCACAAATAAATTCTTACCTACATCATAACCATAACATGATAGTCACAAATTATGAACTTGTACACCTTCAAACGGCGGTAAGAAACAAAGAAACTAGAGAGATAAATACTCAAAGAATAATTCCAATATCTAGGTTCCCTTGTTAACTGGAATTGTATATGAAAATGCTCTGGTAAAGAGAATGAAAAGGAGTGAGGTCTCGAAGATCAAAGTGACTGTTTATGCAGGTCTTAGATCTTAACGCGCTAATTGATGCTATGGTTCTTTATCATAAAAATTGATGCTATGGTTAATCATTTGTGTGTGGAATCATCATCGATCTAGGAAATTATGAGCAAATATTGCAAAACCCAGTATTTGTGCTACAATTCACGTATCAGATGGCCCTTACATTAATTTGGTACATCTTGATTGCAGGAGATGACTATAGTTTGACCTGGGAACAGCGACTTCATATTGCCCTTGATGCTGCGCAAGGTCTGTATTTCAATTACATGTTTACCTTTTAGGTCATGTACGTATGTGTGTGTTCATAAAGTATGAGTCCTAATGAACTACAGGACTGGAGTATCTACACAAGGCATGCACCCCATCAATAGTGCACAGAGATGTCAAGACCCCAAACATCCTTCTGGACAAGAATATGGTGGGGGTAATATCTGATTTCGGGCTTTCACGGGCTTTTAACGATGCCCACACACACATATCTACTGTTGCTGCTGGCACTCTTGGCTACCTCGACCCTGAGTACCATGCAACTTTCCAACTCACTGTCAAGACAGACGTTTACAGCTTCGGCATCGTGCTCTTGGAGATCATCACCGGCCAATCCCCAGTAGTTATGGACCCTCAAGCTGTCCACCTACCAAATTGGGTGCGGCAAAAGATAGCTAACGGCAGCATTCACGATGTTGCAGACAAGAAACTGCTGGATCTGTACGATGCCACTTCCCTGCAGAGTGTAGTGGACCTGGCCATGAACTGCCTCGAAAACGCAGCCATCAACAGGCCGACCATGACCGAGGTTGCTTCAAGGCTCAAAGTGTGGTTGCCAGCTGTTTCTGGGACCCCTCGACATACGGACTCCATGGATACTGAAATTCCAAGGCAGTTCCGGCTGATGATTTCAAGAGCAAGAAACGAGGGGATATCCTTCCAGTCTGGCTATACCAATGGGATTTCACAAACGAGCCTCTTTTCTGGACGGTGAAAGGGAGACGCCTAGTGTGTTTCTTGTTGGATCCTCTTAGATAATGTTTGGTAATTTGCTTAATTGTGTTGCCATTGATCGTCCGTAAACTGGAGTTTAGTAATTGTATGACTTTCAGATTCTAATATTGCTTGTTTCTACCGGTAATAGTGCTCAAGCATGAAGCTGCTCGTGCATCAAGACCTAACCCCTTCCATTTGAGAACTCGGTGGCCCATTAATTAGTGCCCGTACATCAGGTCCACAGCAATCCTAAGACAAAGTGGTCTGCGTACACATTGCCGCCTAAGGATTCGGCCTTTTATTCCCCATTCTCTATTGCGAGCATGTGGATTCAGATCTAAAGTACTTGTTTGTTCCACCAAATCATCCGAGCGTCTCCGGAGTTTTTCGACTAACACAACACTACATGCGATGGCACACAAGTTGGAGCCTGAGGACCTGAGTAGAAATGGCACATGACATACCTTAGTCTCGCCGCTCGCGCCATGGGCAGTTCCTCGACTTGTCCGCGAGCTGCAGCGCCTGCGCCTCGAAACCCGAGCTGTACGAGAAATTGGGGGCAGCACATCACTGCGGTAGAGCAGCTCCGGTGCTGCCCGATCGATGGGCGTGCGGCGGTGCCCTGGTGTGGAGTCGAAGTGGGCGGCGACCCCCGCCGCCGTGCCCGACGGCGAAGGGGTGAGGCCTTACTGGCCTGTCTTTTTTTTTTTTAGCAACACTGACCTGTCAAGTTACAGCGTGGACACAACCGCGCAAGAAGCCCAGCAGGCGGCCACGGCCCACGGGCATCCGTGAGGCGGAACCCCTCGTATTTTATCTTTGCTCGCCCCAGTCGACCCACGCCACTGCCAAGTATCGAGCGGCCGAGATCACTCCAACTCTTTGGGTTGCGATAAGTAGTGCATATATAGCGCGTCACTTGTCGTAATATAAGAGTTTTTTTTAAAAAAAATTGTTTATTTAAAATGTTTTATCTCTTATATCCATGTGTTCAAATTTCGAATCGTTTTCACCGTTGGATTCCTCGCATCGAGATCTTCAAAACTAGATCACATGTTGATAGATTTGACAAACTTTTTTTCACGAAAAAAACCGGATGAAAAATCGAATAGGAAGCACGGGTTTTTTCCCTTTCCGAAAGAGGCACGCCCGTGCCTCTCGCGGAAGCAAAACCGTGACTCTCGCGGAAGAAGAAAAAAGAGAAACGTATTTTTTTTGTTTCCAAAGAGGCACGGTTGTGACTCTCGCGAAAGCACACCCGTGCCTCTCCCAGAAGCAAAACCGTGACTCTCGCGAAAGAAAAAAAAAAGAAAACATGTTTTTTTTTGTTTTCGAGAGACACCGCTGTGACTCTCGCGAAAGCACAACCGTGCCTCTCGCGAAAACAAAACCGTGACTCTGGCAAGAGGAAAAAAACAGAAAACGTGTTTTTTTCATTTCTGAGAGGCATGGTTGTGACTCTCGCGAAAGCAAAACCATGACTCTCGTGAAAGAAAAAACGTGTTTTTTCACGCAATTTTTTTTTAATCTTTTATCAAAAAATTAAGGAAGATCGGTGGAAAACCAAAACATCAAAAAATAGAAAAAACCGTTTAAATAGCCAAAAACGCGTGTGAAAAAATAAAATAAAAATAAAATGCGGAGGGAGCACCCAGAACGCGATACGTGATGAATGTCTGAAAGCGCGTCAAGTGACATTGATCGTTGTGAGGCTTCCGAAGGAGTGCTCGTTAACTAGTAGTTTCCCCGAGATCCGACAAGAGCAAACGGTCGTGCGCTTCGCCTCGCCATATCTGATGGTGGATCTGTTGACCTGTAGGTGATCGGTTTTTTTTGCGAAAAGTAGGTGTTTATTAAAATCTCAAGCTCTGTCACGCTTGTCTTACGTCTTCTTTTCATGTGCAACCATTTTGTTCATCTTTTAAATAGAAAATGGGCAATCATAGTCCCATGATTCGTTTGCCAAATTTTTCTATTTTTCTTAAAACAACAAGCGGTGGCAGAGCCAGAATTCAAGTATAGGGGGCCCGAGTACGTATATTGATCGAATCTTGGATAATTACTAGTTGCTTCTACTAAAATTGTTG
>NC_041384.1:580857364-580884597 GCF_002162155.2 Triticum dicoccoides | reverse complement strand
CTGACAACAAGCCTCCTCATTGATTTTCATTAAAGAAACCGCAACAAACGTATCATCCTAGTTGAGTTGGTTATCACGAGCGTATCATCGTCAAATTGGTCTGGCAAGTACTCCCTCTGTTTGAACTAAAATCACGACGAGTAATTTGGAACAAAAGAAGTAGCATGTATGTCTTGTACATTGTTAGCGCTTTAGCTTTGTTGCGTAGTTTCCTTTGACCCGCTTTGTAAGAGGTGTTGGAAACATGACATGCACCCGCACCCATGTGTGCAACGAGATGGCCCGAGTCCTACGGCGCCCACGCTCTCGTGCACGTCGCCTCCGCCCACGTAGCCACGAACGGCATTATCCTCGGATCAGTTGTAACAGTAGACCAGGACTCCTCGTGAGCTCCCGTGTATATAAACTCTTGTAACCCTGCGATGATAAATATACAGAGTCCTTCATCCATCTTACTTGGTATCAGCTTCTCTCGATCCTCCCTGCTTCCGCCATGAGCATCCGCCGCCCCCTTCGCCGCAGGGACGCCGATGCCGTCTTCATCCTGCCGGAAGTCGCCCCCAACCCTGAGCCGGCCGCCCCCGGCTGCCGCCCAGACGGTGTCGCCCGCCGTTCCGGCGCCCCTGTCGCTGAATGCCCGCGCCATGCGCCGGGCTCATGCTGCTCCCATGATGCCCCCTGTGCTGCAACCTCTCCGCGTCGTGCGCCCTCACGCTGAGGCGCTCGTGATCCGTCCACCTCAGGTTCCCCTTGCGCCTCTCCCGTCGATGCATCATATTAACATCGCTTCATACATCCCCTTCAAGCTCTCGCTCGACTCCGGGAATTACTTCAAATGGCGCCACCTCTTCTGGTACATGCTCTGCAAATACCGCATCGAGGAGCACGTCCTGGAGGAAGCTGAGCCGCTGCACGAGGATGCCACCTGGCGTAACGACGACATCACGATCGTCCTGTGGGTGTGCGGGACGATCTCCGACGACCTCTACGACACCATCCAGACGCCGGAGGCCACGGCGTACCATCTCTGGTAGCAGCTCGAGGTGTTCTTCCGCAACAACGCCGCCGGCCGCGCCGTCCACATCGGCGCCGACTTCCGCGCGACGGTGCGGGGCAACATGACGACCGCCCAGTACTATCGCCGCCTCCAGCAGCTCGCCTCCGCCATGGCCGACGTGGGCGAACCGGTCACGGACCGGGCGCTCACCCTGCAACTCATCCGCGGGCTCGGTCGCCGCTTCCACGTCATGGCGACGCTCCTGCCGATGCAGCAGCCATTCCCCACGTTCCTTCAGGCACGGTCGCGGTTGCTCCTCGAGGAGATCGGCATCGCGGAGCGCGAGCGGGCCACGGGCGCCACTGCCCTCACCGTCGGCCACGGTGGGTCCTCCTTGTCCGGCGGCGCTCCGAGCGGTGATCGTGCACCCCCTCCCACGCCGTCCGACAAGGGCAAGTCTCCCGTCCCTAGCGGGGGCTCAGGAAGTCCGTCTGGTGATCGTCAGCGCGGCGGGCGCGGCCACGGCCGCGGGCGTGGCCGTGGTCACCCCGGGGCGTCCTCCAGCTCCAACGGCGGGCGTGGTCAGCCGCCGCAGCAGCCCTGGATGGGCTACTTCGCGCCCTTCGGTGCCCTGCTGCCCCCTCCGCAGTAGTGGCGCGCGACCTGGACGCCACCCAACGCCGCGGGTGTTCTCGCCCCCCGTCCTGGCGCCCCACACCAAGCTTACCCTATCGTCGGGTCGTCTTCCTCCGCACCACAGTGGGATCAGCAGGCGCTGCTGGCCACCCAGTTCGCCAACATGCAAGTGCAGCAGCCGCCCTCCGGGTCCAAGTGGTACATGGACACCGGCGCGACCTCGCACATAGCTGGGACGTCAGGTACCCTCGCCACTGTCTCCCCCACATCGCATTATTATCCATCTAGCATTACTGTTGGCAATGGTTCTGTGCTTCCTGTAGTTGCATGCGGCTCCACTTCTCTTCCTCCCTTTCATCTTACTGATATACTTATCTCTCCTGGCATTATACAAAACCTTATTTCCATTCGTCGTTTTACCTGTGATAATTGGTGTATTGTCGCTTTTGACCCCTTTGGCTTCTCTGTGAAGGACATGGCAACGGGGAAGGTCCTCATGAGGTCCAGTAGCTCCGGCGATTTGTATTTGTTTCTTCCGAATAATGGCGGCTCTCGGGCGTTCTCTGTTTCAGGCAATGGCGACTTGTGGCACTTGCGGCTTGGCCACCCCAGTCGTGTTTCCCTTTCCATTTTAGCTTCAAACTTTCTTGATTCATGTAATAATCACTCTCAAGGTTCTCCCGTGTGTGAATCTTATAAAATTGGCAAGCAACCACGTTTACCTTTTACTCGTTCTACTTCTCATACCACTGCACCCTTCCAACTCATTCATTGTGATTTATGGACGTCTCTTGTGTGTAGTTTTTCTGGTTATCAATATTACCTTATTGTGCTTGATGATTACACGCATTATTCTTGGGCTTTTCCTCTATGCAACAAAAGTGATACCGCTGCCATGCTACAACGTTTCTTCTCATACGTTCTCACCCAATATAACCTCTCTATCAAATGTGTGCAGTGCGACAACAGCGGGGAATTTCTTTCCCACTCCTTACGCGACTACTTCTCCCACCTCGGTGTCTCCTTCCGCCTCTCCTTCCCTCATACATCTCCGCAAAACGGCAAGGCCGAACGGCTCTTGCGCACCACCAATGATGTTCTTCGCACATTGCTCATCCACGCTCACATGCCGCCCGAGTATTGGGTCGAAGCCCTCCACACTGCTAACCACCTCATCAACCGTCGCCCTTCCTCTGCTGTCAATCAGCTCACGCCATACTTTCTTCTCCATGGTCATCACCCTACATATGATCATTTGCATGTGTTTGGGTGCTTATGTTTCCCAAACCTCACCCACCTAGCTCCCCACAAGCTCGCCCCACGCTCCACTCCCTGCGTGCACCTTGGCTACCCGCTAGAACACAAGGGCTACCGCTGCCTCGACCTCCGTACACGGCGCGTTTATATCTCGCGACACGTCGTCTTCGATGAAAGCAAATTTCCCTTTGCCACCCCTGAGGCCACATCTACGCCATCCACACCAGATCCTGCTCCCCCTGCCAAACCTAATCCTACCTACCTCGTACGCTCCGCCTCCCGCAGTTGCGGGATCAGCGCCGTCGATTCCTGTGTCGCGCCCCACCCCTGCACCACGCCTCCGTCCACCACCTGGCCCAACCAGCCCATGCCGCTCGCCCGGCCCCGCGCCTTATCCGCCTAGGGCCAACCCCGCCACGCCACCTGGTCCATCCACCTCGCGCGGTCCCACTACCCCTGTGCACAGAATCCCTCCCGTCGCTGTCCTGTCTCCCCCCGTGCCTCACCTCCCCTCGGATCACGTGATTAGTGCAGCCCCACCACATCCCGCTCCTCCCCGTACACCCGTATCTTCCTCGGACGCCGTGCCAGCCAGTCCCGCCGCGCCAGCTCCGCCTCGTCAACCCCCACGGGCCGTTCGGGTACAGCCACCCGAGAACTTGCACCCCCAAGCCCGGTTTCTCTCTCCCAAAACAGCACATTAGCCTCTCTATCACCACGCCCATCAGCCCCATTCCTTCTTCCTACCGCGCTGCACTTAAGGATCCGAACTGGGCCGCTGCTATGCTTGATGAATATAATGCGCTGTTGCAAAATGACACTTGGTCGTTGGTCTCTCGTCCTGCAGGTGCTAATGTGGTGAGCGGCAAATGGATTTTCTGGCACAAGTTCAACACGGACGGCTCTTTGGCACGGTACAAGGCGCGATGGGTGCTTCGCGGCTTCACCCAACAGGCCGGGGTCGACTACGGCAAGACGTTCAGCCTCGTCGTGAAGCCGGCCACTGTTTGCGTCGTCTTCAGCCTCGCCACTAGCAGCTCGTGGCCCATACATCAACTCGATGTCAAGAATGCCTTCCTCCATGGGCATCTCACCGAGACGGTGTACAACATGCAGCCTGCCGGCTTCGTCGACGCGGCGCGCCCCCGGGACGTGTGTCGTCTCAATGGTCGCTCTACGGGCTCAAGCAAGCCCCGAGGGCGTGGTTCTCGCGGTTCACTTCATACCTCTCCACCCTCGGCTTCCAGTGCTCCAAAGAAGACTCCTCACTTTTTTTGCTTCATCGCAGTACTGACACGACATACCTACTTCTTTACGTGGATGATATTATCCTCACTGCCATCACACCCGCCTTCCTCCAGTCCATCATCGCTTCTCTACACCGTGAGTTCTCTATGACAGACATGGGTTCACTCCACCACTTCCTTGGCATAAATGTCCACCACACTTCTAGCGGTCTCCACCTCTCCCAGGAGCAGTATGCGCTCGAGATCTTGGATCGCGCCGGCATGCTCAACTGCAAACCTGTCTCCACCCCCATCGACACCACATCCAAACTCTCTGCCACCAATGGACCCGCTTTCCATGATCCATCCCTCTACCGCAGTCTCGCCGGTGCCCTCCAGTACCTTACACTCACCCGACCGGACTTGTCTTATGCCATGCAACAGTGTTGTCTATTTATGCATGATCTCAGGGATTCTCATTATCAGATGGTGAAGCGGATCCTCCGCTATGTTCGTGGGACGACTCACCTCGGCCTGCACTTCTTCCGCTCTGCCATGACTGACCTGACGGCGTACTCAGATGCGGACTGGGCGGGGTTCTCAGACACCCGCAAGTCCACGTCCGGGTTTGCGGTGTACCTCGGCTCCAACCTCGTCAGCTGGTCCTCGGAGCGCCAGACCACCGTCTCTCACTCAAGCGCGGAGGCCGAGTACAGGGGCATCGCCAACGCTGTCGCCGAGGCGTCCTGGCTGCGCTAGCTCCTCGCCAAACTTCGCCGACCGCCATCATGCGCCACCGTCGTCTACTGCGACAACATCTCTGCCATGTACATGTCGAGCAACCCCGTTCAGCACCAGCGGATGAAGCACATCGAGATCGACCTGCACTTTGTGTGGGGGCGCGTCTCTCTCGGCGAGGTGCGTGTCCTGCATGTGCCGACCACATCGCAGTTCGCCGATGTCTTCACCAAGGGGCTGCCTATGAGCGTGTTCGTCAACTTTCGCTCCAGCCTCAACGTTGGCGAGCACCACGCTTCGGCTGCGGGGGGTGTTGGAAACGTGACATGCACCCGCACCAATGTGTGCAACGAGGTGGCCCGAGTCCTACGGCGCCCACGCTCCCGCGCACGTCGCCTCCGCCCACGTAGCCACGAACGGCATTATCCTTGGATCAGTTGTAATAGTAGACCAGGACTCCTCGTGAGCTCCCATGTATATAAACTCTTGTAACCCTGCGATGATAAATATACAGAGTCCTTCATCCATCTTACTAAAGGGTTACCTACAAAGGAAAAAAGGTTCATAGCTCTGTGTGTATTGGGTTTTTTTTTCTTTAAGGGGTTCGTGTGTATTAGTAGAGCGAGGCTGCCAGAGCTTTGCTCGCTGGGCCTGCTGGTCTCACATTTAGCTGCCTGATGCGCGATGCAAACAGGGTTTCTCCTACTTGAGCATCCACGGGACGCGCCGGCGATCTATCGCCCCCGGGAAACATTGGAACTGCACTGCGTCCTCGGGCTCGCGCATGCGATTGCGTGCGCCCTAGCAGGCCGTGCCAATCGCTAGTGTGAAGACGTCGTCGTAGATCATACACCCTCTCACGACCGTGTCGCCCCTGCGGGCGACCGGCCGTGCATCGTCGTCTCCCTTCTCCAGTCCCCACCTCTCCCCTTCCTCCTGCCGCCGTCGCTGGCGCCCGCAGCCGCCCTGGCCCTGGGGTCGTTGGTTGTCGTGGATCTAAGACTGACAATAGAATGGGGGATAGGTATGAGGAGGCAAGATCCTAGCTATGGCGAAGTTGTACACACGGGTTTTACGAGTTCAGGCCGTTCACAGAGGAAGTAACAGCCCTACGTCTCGGTTCCCAGAGGCCGTCGACTAGATTATATGTGTGTGTGTTACAGAGGGTGCGAACCCCCCAGTGGTGGGGGTGGCTTATATAGAGTGCGCCCAGACCCCGGCCAACCCACGTTACAAGGGGTTTAAGGTACATAAAGAGATGTCGTTACAGGTAACTCTAGTAATAAAGTGACATAAATGATTATTAAGTCTATGGAGTAAACGCCTGACCGTTGCTGTGTAGAGTGACTTTAGATCTTCTATCTGTCGAGTGATAATTCTTGCGGTCGAGTGTCTTCGGGTCTTCCGAGTGTAATGCTTCTGGTCGTGTGGATGATGCTATCTCTTGAATGCTTCTGGTTTTAGGGTGATGTCCTAGGGGAGGGTGTTTAGGTCAGGCCTATGACCCTACCCTAGGTACATAGCTACATCATTAGCCCCCAAATGGTTCAGGGTTCAAGTGGAGAAGGAGTGAATACCTCCGACTCAACTTTCGCGCTTCGGAAGCATCTTACTGAGATCAAATGAACAATCATGATGACTTCAACTTCTTTTTCAGCCGCCTTGATCCATTCTTAGTTTGTCGAGTGAACTTCTACTGAACATCTTCGAGTGTTGATACAGAAAAAATCTTCCGTCTGACAGGTTGCTCTGCTGCTCGCGGATCTGGCAGGATTCGAATTTGGGAAGCACGCGGGGCGGAGGAGGCCGCAGTAATCGGGATGGATTAGGTAGGGTCACCTCGATCTCTGCGCCACCTTTTTCGCCATGTATTGCGCGCGCAACTGTTGCGAGATTTGACAGGTTTGCCCGGGCCCGTAAGTCAACCACTCGGAAATGGCCCCATATAAGGCGCCGGATTGGAGTTTTTGCACAGTGCGCCCCATTCTCTCTCTCTCTCTCTCTCTCTCTCTCTCTCTCTTTCTTTCTTCTCTGTTTCTCTGCCGCATCCACCTCTGCTCTCTGCACCGCCGGCCCGCTCGAGCTCCGTTCGCTACAATGGGGAAGGAGAAGATGGCGGCCTTGGAGCATGTGAAGAAGGCAACGGCGAAGGCGAAGGGGAAGAAGACCAGCCGGGGCGGATCCTCATCAAGACTCGGCCTGCCGCGCGACTGGATCCAGGGAGATTGGATTCGGTCGACGATCCGTCAAGACGACATCGACGATTTGGTCGAGGGAGGACCGATTCCCCACAAGTCAGCACGGCTCCCGGAGGGCGAGACCGAGCCGCGGCCGTGGGAGGGTGAGTGCGTGCTCCTCGCCACCCATGTCGACCGTGGTTTTTCTTTGCCTCCCCACCCTTTCTTCGGAGGTTTCTTGAACTTCTTTGGGGCACAACTTCATCACTTTTCCCCCAATACTATCGTGTACCTCGCTGCATTCCTGTCCATGTGTGAAAATTTCCTGGGTTGTCGACCACACTGGGGCCTCTTCAAACACATTTTCACATGTCGATCTTAGTCGGTTAAAAAGGCCAATCTGACTGATGAGAGGACACACGTGACCCAAATGTGCGGGGGTCTTGGGATCCAGATGAGAGGAAAAAGTACTTTCCCAGCCATGATTCTTCCCGAGTCAGTCAGAGGTTGGCAATCGACCTGGTTCTACTGCAGAGACTAGCCAACTCCGGGCAAGTCGACTGGACTTCCCCCCTTTTCCATGGCTCGAGTCGAGAAGCCCTCTTCCTTGAAAGTGACTCCAGAGGAGAAAGAGAAGGTGATGGTGCTGGTCGAGCGAGTGGTCTAGCTCGTTCGTGATGGTGTGACTGGCATGGATCTGCTGGAGGTCTTTCTCAGACAACGCATTCAGCCACTTCAAGCTCGCGACCATCCGATGTGGATGTATTCGGGCCTCGAAGATACCACTCGGATCCACCCAGAAGAAGTCGGCGAGGATACGGTGGAGCAGCGGTTGAGGGGTATCACTGGCAACAAAGATAACCCCAGGGGGTCTAGGAGAATCCCTCCACTCGACAACTCATATGAACCAGACAAGGTCCAATTCTATCTTCTTAGTGTTTTTTGATCTATCATGTAATTGCTTTTTGCCAATCGACTGACATTTGTTCTACTTGTTGTCTTTCAGCCTCTCATTGAGATGTACTCGATGCCCAACGGAGAATAGGAGCAGGACCCGGAAGGGGGGTGAGTGGAGGTGAAAGCATGGATTGGCAATCTGACAGAGGGGAAGAGGAGGAGGAAAGCGAGGACTCGAGCAGCGGTGAGGAAGTCGAGTCACCGCCTCGCACCGAAAAGCGTTCCAAACATAAGCACGACCCGGCGAGTGTCCGTGGAGAAGTAGCTAGGTCGACCGGGCAAACTTCCAAGCGCACTCGGACTTCTTCCCCTTTGCTGACTGAGAAGGCCCCGCAGCAGCAAAAGATTACAGAACCAAAGCCTCAGAAGGCCCTGCCCAAGATCAAGATTGACGTCCCCGTCGCTTCTGCGTAAGTGTCTTGTCTCCACTTTTCAATCGAGGATTTATGTTGTCGACTCTCTTTCTCATTTGTCTGATTGAATCTTGAAACTTGCAGAGCTGCCACTTCTAGGACTTCTGCCTACAGGGATGATGACGAAGGCGTAGAAGACACGGTCACTTCTAACCCAGGTATGATTTTTGCAAACTTGCCTTTGCTTTCTCAGCCATTTTGTTGACCGACTGAATTCCAACAACTAACTCTTCTTTGCAGCTACTCCTCATGTCATTGATCTTTCGGATGACGACGAGGACATGCCGCTGAGGCCTAGGAGGAGTAAGAAGGCATCAACTGGTAAGACGTCCCAATCGGTGCCGATGGCAGAACTAGTGACCAAACAGCCTGAAGATGTGACTCGGACTTCTGTTACTTTCGCTGCTCCAGTATCAAGTGAACACCCTACATCATCGATTGCACTAGTGTTTGCTTCAACTATCCAGCCTCATGTATCGGAACTTCAAGCTGCCGCGACCGCACTATCAACCCCATTCTTTACCACTCATCACGTTCCAGAAAGCCAGGTCGCCGCCACCGCAGAAGCCATTCACCAAGCTGGCACAATGATGGAGCGAGTGAAGGTGGTGCACAAAAATAGTTAGGCTGCTTATGACGCCAGTGCGGCCCTTCGAGCCAATGTCCAGGTAAGTTGGCTTCCGACTGAACTCTTATCTTGTTGCTTGTTCTGTTAGGATATACTACCTGAAAACTTTTCTCTGTGCAACTTCCTGTTATTCTGCACTTCGCATCTGCGCACCCACTTGGTGTTTGATGTCTTTATTGTTTCACTCTTCCACGGTCTGGGCGGATCATGTCAAGTGGAATCCGAACCAGTGGGGGCACGCTAAGTGCACCCACTAGGTGTAGTCCCCGAGACCGCAGTCGACTGCTGGCAGTTGGTTGGGGTCTGAGTATGTCTTTCTCTTTTTTTTACTCAATCTGGGCAGGCCATGTCGAGTAGAAACCAGTGGGGGCACGATAAGTGCACCCACTGGTTGTAGTTCCCGAGACTACTGTAGAATGTTTGATTCTGCAGTAGTCTTAGAGTTCTATTCACTCGGAAGCGAATGATCTTTGATCTTGTTCGTTGATGTATCTTTTGTCGACTGTAGAAATCATGTGAGCTTATCTCCAAGTTCGCCAAATTCGAGGAAAAGTAGAGGCAACTCATCCTTGATTTGGAACTGGCCAATCAAAACTTGAAAAAGGCTCGAGACAAAGTAGCTGGTAGGGAAGGTAACGACCTGTCGACTGTTTATCTTGACCATCTCTCGAATTATCTCTTCGTTCCTTTCCTTGACCCGAGTGCACATTCTTCAGAGAAAATGAAGCAAGCCTTGGCGCAAAAGGATCTTGACATTGCAGCTACGTAGAAGGAGGCTAAGGAAAAGACAACACTTGCTGACAAGAAGCTGGCTTCAGTCGGAGCACTGGAGGAAGACAACGCCAAGCTAAAGGAATCTCTCACCGAGGCCAACAAAGAAGCGACCCGTCTGAAGAAGGACAAAGTTGCTCTGAATGAGAAGATTGAAGGCATTTCTCGTAAGAGAAATGACCTAGAGGCTTATTTGGGGGCACTCGCAAAAAAGTTGTTCCTTATGCTTGAAGGTATTTCCCTTTGTTCAACTGTTTAACTGTCGTCGATTCGTCAGGAATTCGTCGACTCATTATTTTTTTGGATTTGTATAATTCTGTCAAAACTTTGAAGAAGAGACTGGGTGGGTCGAGACAGGTCTGGACCCTGTCCTTTCTCCCGTCGGTGATGATGCTACTATGAATGTGCTTCGACTGGAATCCCGTGTTGCGAGTGTTACGAGCGACCTTGCTCGCCTGAAGGTGGATGTGCTGCGCATCGATACAGCACTCTGGCCAAGGGCTACGCTTCAAAATGATCTCGAGTCTCTGATGACTCGACTCAATGAGGTCCCTCACGAAGTACAAGAATGGAAGAAGTCTTCTGCTCGATGTGGTGCTGACGTGGCTCTGTCACTGGTTCGTGTCCACTGCAAGGAAGCCCGAGAAGAGAAGCTGGCAGTGATCAAAGTTTCCAATACCAAGAGGCATGACTTCTGATCATTCATGGAAACCTTCATTGTTGCTGCCACTCAGATTGCTGACGGGATTGATCTGGATGAGTTCATCGAGCCTGCAAGCCCTCCTCCTGCGAAGTGAACAAACTTTATGCCTCGCCTTAAATTTGCCTCGGAATGACAAGTGATTTTGTATCCGTTAAACTCCTTCAGGCCTGATGATGAAAGTGCATTATATCGACTAGAGGGGGGGTGAATAGGTGATTTTTATGAAAGTCTTCAAAACGTGGAAGTTTTGAAGACAAACGATAGAAATAAACCCATTACCATGCAGCGGAAGGTAGACTACACTAGGTAAACCATAGTCAAGTATTCAATGAAGTGAAAGCACAATGAATAATAGCAGCTAGGTAGTAAGGATCAGGTAGGAAGATATTATTAAGCCAAACAGAACACGCAGTCACTCAGTGAAGACAAAAGATAGAGCAATCATACAATGACTTCACAAGGACCAACAGTAAGTAAAGGGAAGGGAAGGATGAAACCAGTGACTCGTTGAAGACAATGATTTGTTGGACCAGTTCCAGTTGCTGTGACAACTGTATGTCTGGTTAGGGCGGCTAGGTATTTAAACCTGAGGACACACAGTCCCGGACTCCTAGTCCTGAACACGCAGCTCAGGACACCCAGTCCTCACCGTATTCCCCTTGAGCTAAGGTCACACAGACCTCGCCCAATCACTCTGGTAAGTCTTCAAGGTAGACTCCCAAACCTTCACAGACTTTGTTCACCGGCGATCCACAATGTCTCTTGGACGCTCAGAACGCGACGCCTAACCGGCTGGAGGATTCACAATCCTCAAGTGTAATAAGTCTTCAGATCACACAGACAAGAGGACTTAAGTGATGCCTAACACTCTTAGGCTCTGGGTGGTTAGGGCTTTATCCTCGCAAGGAATTCTCTCTCAAAGGCTTCGAGGTGGGTTGCTCTCAAACGACAAAAGCCGTACTCTAACTCTGAGCTGCCAACCATTTATGGTTGTAGGGGATGGGCTATTTATAGCCACTAGGCAACCCGACCTGATTTGTCCGGAATGACCCTGGGTCACTAAGGAACTGACATGTGTTCCAACGGTCAGATTTCAAACTCACACGGCAACTTTACTTGGGCTACAAGCAAAGCTGACTTGTCCGACTCTAGACAAGATTCGCTCGCATAGTCTTCACTCGAAGACATAGGTTTTGGTTAAGCATCACTTCAGTCATTCTGACTAGTTCTCTTGTACCCCACTTAACAGTATGGTGGTTCCTATGACTCAACAAAGAAGAAAAAGAACTACGAAAGATCTAAGTCTTCGAGCTCCATAGGCTTCATGCGATGTCTTCTCTTGTCATAGTCTTCAATGTGAATATCTTCATATACCACCTTTGACATCAATGTCTTCATACATTTTTAGGGGTCATCTCTGGTAGGAAAACCGAATCAATGAGGGACTTCTACCTGTGTTATCCTGCAATTCTCACAAATACATTAGTCCCTCAACTAGGTTTGTCGTCAATACTCCAAAACCAACTAGGGGTGGCACTAGATGCACTTACAATCTCCCCCTTTTTGGTGATTGATGACAAACTAGTTGAAGTTTTCAACGGGGAATATAATATGTGAAATTGTAAAGAAATTGTCTTCATTAGTTGCAAGGGCTCCCCCTAAAGATGTGCATATAAGTAATTTGCTTTTGGAATGCAAATGCACATGGCAGGTTGTACTCGTGGAGATCCTCTTCAACTTATGATGACAATTAATTATGCATGAGAAGGTATGTGAAGATAATGACATGCATAATGGAAAATGGACGTCTGCAAAATGATCTAAGTGCGGAATTTATCGTCGCACATGCGGAGTAGCAAATAAGTAGCAGACGACCATCGAGTTTAAGTGTTACAACTCAAAGAATCCAAATGTATCAAAACGAGAGTTGTAAACACGAAGCAAGATATAAAGCAACCGCCCATATGGACCCGCTTGAAGACTATCAAACTCATATGCTTCTCCCCCTTTTGTCAGTAAGGACCAAAAAGGTTTGAAGACATAGAGCATCTACTCGTTCCCATGAAGAGTAGGTGAAGCAGCAGGGTCGTCGGTGGTGTTCGGCGGTGCAGAAGAACTTGGAGCAGTGTCGAAGCATGCTGAAGGAGGTGGCGGTGAAGTAGCATCGTCTTCATCCTCGATCACTCTGGTATTCACAGTTGCAGCAGAGGAAGAGAACTCAGAGTCTTCAAGAGATGGAGTTCGGCGCAGCACTGCCCTTCGAGGAGGTGTGGAGTCAAACTTTAAGCGTTCAGAGAATCCATCCTCTTGAAGATCATCTTCAGAGCACATAAGTGTCAGCCCTTTCCATGTGCGTCGAGAGGTTTCATGTGCAACAAAGGCATTCTTGGTGGCAAGATTGCGAATACGGTTGACATCCACCAAGAGGCTTTGCATTTGGCGCTTCAGCCAGTCATGATGCCTATCCTGTTTCTGATGAAGAGCCACCAGAAGCTCTCGGTCGTTGAGAACACGAGTGCGCTTCTTAGGTCGTTGGGCAATTGTGCTATCGGTGGCTTCAGTAAGGGCAGGATGTGGTGCACGTGTAGTTCCAGCCAAAGGATACACACGAGTGACAGCTTCAACTCCTTCAATGTTCTAAGAAAAACTTTGATGCTCCACATTCTGAAGACTTAGTGGTTCCTTGGCAGGCTCAGGATAAATGGCTTCAACAGACATATCCACATCATGCAGAAAGATCCGATGATTGCAAGCAGATGGCTGATATGAGATAGCGAAGTGAAGTTTAATCAGCCACATTATCCATGGAGCGTAGAACTTCAAGCCAAAAAGATCAGAGCCTGATGCAGCAAGTTGGCGGATGAAGAAGTCCTGTGCATTGAAGCATTTTCCATGAAGAATATAGAAGACCAAAGTCTTCATTGCACCTTCCAGCTTGGCATGTGGAGAATGTCCTTTGATTGGCCAGAGAGTTCGCCTTATGATGTGATAAATAGTCCTTGGCAGATACTCAAGGTATTCAACGAAGAACTCCGTGGGATATGCAGCATCTTGCTCTTGATCAGTTGCTCAAGAGCGTCATCTGCAAGATCTTCATGATTGGACAGATCAATGGCATCATTATGCAGAATAGCAGCAGCTATCAGTTGTTGGCCGGTGTGTGGCAGAGGCATCTTGACTTTCTTGGGCTTGGAGATGCGTGACAAATCTTCAGACTGCACACTGTCTTCAGGAGGTGCAGTTGCCAGTGGCTTCACCCGTGAGATTTTTGGAGCAGAGGCAGGCTTTGAAGCTTTAGGCAGCTTCTTTGGCTTCAGCGCTGCAGGCGCTTCATCTGATTCAGCGTCATCTGCAGGCTCATGCACGGCTGTCCCTTGAACTATGATGTGAGTGATGAGACCTTCCAAGTTGTAGAAGGGCCCAAGAAGATTGGGTTCAGCTTCACGAGTTCCATCGGCACGGGGAGCAGAGGGACCAGGGTTGAAGTCTAATCCCAAAGACTTCTTGTTCTGCTTCGCTGAGTTTTGGGCAAACTAGAAATTGCGCTTAAACAGATTGTCGTCACGACACCATAGCAGTGACGATGGGTCAGCATCCGCAGGCTGTGGTCCACGGACCATGCAGGGATAGAAGCCTTGTTCAATGGCTTCATCTCTGGTCCTGGGTTGAAGATTTTTGTAGAGGATGTCTTCCCATGGTCGCTTGATGGCATTCTTTTCAGCATATTCCTTTGTCACAAATATGTATTTGAACCACTATTCTACCCAATAGCGTCGAATCCATTGGATTCGTGTCTTGCGCTGATTGTAATCCTCTTCAGGATCTGTCTTGTACAGCTTTGAGAGGTCATCGGGCAGATCTCTTGATGTTTGTCCTCGACGCTTTCTGCCACCCTTCCTTGCTGATTTCTCTGAAGCCATGAACTTTAAATTGAATGGCTTCAATACGTTCAAAGGCTTCAAGGGCTTTCGCTTGCTGGACAAACAGGAACTGGCTTCGGGAGAATTTATGTGATACTGTAAGAATTCTGCAAATGAATGCAGACTATGAGAACCAAGGGATTCTCCCACGGACATGTACCTATGACAACATTAAGGTGCGAGGGAAGGGGAAGAGGTCATATGCATTCTCAAAAGATTTTGAAGATAAATCAGTTTAGAAGACATTGACCTCATCGTGCGAAGACATTCACTCATAGATAAGGAGTTGCTTCCAGATTTGTACGAATCCATAGATCAGTACAAGTGAGGAATCTAACTACTTTGTGAAGCATAAGTGAATATACTAGGCATATTATGAGATACAGTTTGAAGTGGATCCAACATGTGTGAACAAAAAGCACTTGTGGTAGAAAGTGACGAATCTATAGGATCAAAGGGGCCGTAAAAAGGAAGTTTTATTTACCACACGTAGAACTGCTAGACGGAGTGGAAGAGGAGGCCGAGCAGTTCGATCGTCCGTGCCCTAACTTGGCGATGGCAGAGAGGACGATGTCCGCGGTCGGCGTGAAGACGACGTCAGAGAGGTTGCGGTAGTGAAGCGCTTCGTCGCCGGCGTCGTCGAGGGCTAGCGGTGGCTCTAGGGTTCGTGCGAGAGTGGAAGAAGAGATAATGACTGTGGTGAGGCGTGTATTTATAGGGACAGGGGCGGCTCAGTGTTATTACACAGGTGCCCCTGGCGATTCACATCTGAGGAACACGTGGCCATCATGCAGCATATCGGGGGTTGTTCCACGTCCCATGCACGCCTGGATTGTCGGGTGGTCGTTCCCACTTCTCCGGGTTTCAAGTGAAGGAATGAGCATTGAAAACAGACTTAAAGTTTGTCTATGTATCTTCTGCTGACAAGGGCGCAGAGAATACATTCAACGGTTTCAATAGAATGCATATGATTTGGAGAGATAGAGTTTGAGATAGGAAGCATAGAGAGGTTAGGGTCCGATCACATTCACTTAGTTCAAAAGATTCAACAAGAAGGCATAGCTATAAGTGAATGCTATAGAGGACAGAACACTAGTATATATATATATATTCAACATAGTGAAGATAACCATGAAGACATGTTGAGATTGAAGCCAAACCAAATGTGAAGACATAGCAAATATAACGCCATGAGTGAAACACTTCAAACAGAACATTTGGTGGTGGCGTTACCCACCGTATAGGAAGTATTAGACCCAGACACAACGCACAATTATCGTGGCGCTCCGAAGTCAAATTCCACATTAATGTATTCACACTTAGAATGTGTGTCTTCATTGATTGAAGATATACCTTACTTCGTGTGTTGCACATCTAAGTCATCAATATGCATAAGTGTTAGGATGTGTGCCTGATCATAGGACATTTGAGGATTCCAAGATATTTAGCTCACACCGTAACTTGCAAAATCTCTTCTCATCCAAGGGCTTGGTGAAGATATCTGCCAATTGCTCTTCAGTGTTGACGTGTATGATATCAATATCTTCCTTCACAACATGATCTCTGAGAAAGTGATGACGAATTTCAATGTGCTTTGTCTTCGAGTGCTGAACTGGGTTGTTGGCAATCTTGATGGCGCTTTCGTTGTCGCAGTAGAGTGGCACTTGCTTCAGATGAATGCCATAGTCCTTGAGTGTTTGCTTCATCCACAGAAGCTGAGCGTAGCAAGATCCAGCAGCAATGTATTCAGATTCAGTAGTGGAGAGAGATACACAGTTCTGCTTCTTTGAAGACCAACATACAAGTGATCGTCCCAGAAAATGACATGTGCCTGATGTAGACTTGCGATCCACCTTGTCACCAGCATGATCAGCATTCGAGAATCCAACCAGATCAAACTCTGAGCCCTTTGGATACCATAATCCTAGAGTTGGGGTGTGAGCCAAATATCGAAGAATTCGCTTCATAGCTAAGTGATGCGACTCCTTTGGTGCCGCTTGGAATCGAGCACACATGCAAACACTAAGCATAATATCTGGCCTAGATGCACATAGATAAAGTAAAGAACCAATCATGGAGGGGTATACCTTTTGATCGAACTCTTTACCATTGTTGTCGGGACCCAGATGATGTTTGGCTGGCATTGGCGTCGTGAAGACTTTGCAGTCTTGCATACCGAACTTCTTCAGGCAATCTTTGAGATACTTCTCTTGAGATATGAAGATGTCGTTGCGTTGCTGTCGTATTTGAAGACCGAGGAAGAACTTCAGCTCACCCATCATGGACATCTGATATTGCTCTTGCATCATATATCCAAACTCTTCACTGTACTTCTGATTGGTGCATCCGAAGATAATGTCACCCACATATATTTGGCACACAAACAGTTCACCATCATATGTCTTCGTGAAGAGAGTGGGGTCGAAGGAACCAGGTATGAAGCCTTTGCTCTTCAGGAAGTGTTTGAGTGTGTCATACCAAGCCCGAGGGGCTTGTTTGAGGCCATACAGTGCCTTGTTGAGCTTGTATACCATGTTAGGATGTTTTGGATCTTCAAAGCCAGGCGGTTGTGCAACATACACTTCTTCTTCAATCTTGCCATTGAGAAAAGCGCTCTTCACATCCATTTGATAAAGAAGTATGTTATGATGATTTTCATAGGTCAGCAGTATGCGTATGGCTTCAAGTCGAGCCACATGAGCAAATGTTTCATCGAAGTCAATCCCTTCCACTTGAGTATACCCTTGAGCAACGAGACGAGCTTTGTTTCTGACAACTTGACCATGCTCATCTTGCTTGTTGCGGTATATCCATTTGGTGCCTATTATATTGTGCTTTCGAGGGTCAGGACGCTTAACCAGTTCCCATACATTATTCAGCTCAAACTGTTGAAGCTCTTCTTGCATAGCTTGAATCCATTCAGGTTCCATGAAGGCTTCTTCAACTTTCTTGGGTTCGGTTATTGAGACGAATGCGAAGTGCCCACAGAAATTTGCTAGCTGAGTTGCCCTTGAACGAGTGAGCGGACCTGGTGCATTGATCCTATCAATTATTCTCTCAATCTGCACTTCATTGGCAACACAAGGATGTACAGGGCGAAGATTTTGATCTTGATGATCATTGTCATTGTTAGAGGGATTGTCTTCAGGCTGAGCATTGTCTTCAGGTTGATCAGGTGCGGATATGATAAGTTCCTCTTCAGGTTGAGCTTCAGAGGGTATGATTTCTCCAGTTCCCATTAGTTTGATTGATTCACTAGATGGAACTTCATCTAGCACATTTGGCAGGTGCTCTCTTTGTGAACCGTTAGTCTCATCGAACCGCACATCCACTATTTCAACCACTTTATAATGAAAGAGATTGAAGACTCTGTAGGAGTGCGAATCCTTTCCATATCCAAGCATAAAACCCTCATGTGCTTTTGGTGCAAATTTTGAAGTGTGATGTGGATCCTTGATCCAGCACCTGGCGCCAAATACTCTGAAGTAGCTGACATTTGGCTTCTTGCCAGTAAGGAGCTCATAAGATGTCTTGTTTAGAAGCTTGTGAAGATAAACACGATTGATTGTATGGCATACAGTATCAATGGCTTCAGGCCAGAATTTTCTTGGAGTCTTGTATTCATCAAGCATTGTTCGGGCCTCAATGAGTGTTCTGTTCTTGCGTTCGATGACGCCATTCTGCTGTGGCGTGTATGGGGCTGAGAATTCATGTGTGATGCCCAGGGTATCAAGATATGTATCAAGGCTAGTGTTCTTGAATTCAGTGCCATTGTCACTTCTGATGTGCTTTATCTTGGCGCCATAGTTGTTCATAGCTCGATTGGCGAAGCATCTGAAGACATCTTGCACTTCAGTCTTGTAGAGGATTATGTGCACCCAAGTATATCTAGAATAATCATCAACAATGACAAAACCATAGAGACAAGCAGTAGTAGTAAGAGTTGAGTAATGAGTGGGACCGAAAAGATCCATGTGGAGCAGTTCGAAGGGTCGAGTAGTAGTCATGATTGTCTTCGAGGAATGTTTGGCCCTCGTCATCTTTCTTGCTTCACAGGCACCACATAAGTGATCTTTCTTGAACTTGACGCCCTCGATGCCTATGACATGCTTCTTCTTTGCAAGGGTGTGGAGGTTCCTCATGCCGGCATGCCCTAGCCTCCGATGCCAGAGCCAGCATTCTGAAGCTTTTGCTAGAAGACATACGACAAGTTGTGGTCCTGCTGAGAAATCTACCACGTAAAAATCATCTTTCTGATACCCTTCAAACACTAGAGACTTGTCAGATTCCATTAGAACAAGGCAACGATATTTTCCAAATATTACGATCATGTTCAAATCGCAAAGCATTGAGACAGACATTAAGTTGAAGCCAAGGGATTCAACAAGCATGACTTTATCCATGTGTTGATCCTTTGAGATTGCAACTCTACCTAGACCCAATACCTTACTTTTACCAGTGTCAGCAAATGTAATGTGACTCTTGTTGGATGGACGTAAGGTTGAGTCCATAAGAAGGCTTCTTTTGCCAGTCATGTGATTGGTACACCCACTATCAGTAATCCATTCTGAAGACGCTGGTGTCATACCCTATAGTGCAGTTAGGGGGATAGGCTTCACGAAGAGAATTGTGAAGCAAAAACATTTGACGAACCAGTGGGTTATGAAAGCTTAGATCCAGATTAGGACTGATAGGGAGAGTAGCAAGCGATTCAGGAATGAAGTACATAGTAAGACCATTCGGGTAGTTGATCTTGTGCCCTACAAGATGTTTAAGGTCCCCAGCAATAGTGTCAGACGATTTAGGTTTTCTGCTGGAGACCTTTCCCTGCAAAAGAGAGTTAAGCTTTCTTAGCCACCCACATCTTCAAGGATGGCTTAGAAGCAATAAGTCTAAGTGCAGCCTCTGAGAACTTTGGCTTTGGAGCCCTAGCAAAAAGTCTTGCAGGCGGACAATAGTACTCATAAGAATAAGCAGAATAGTCCTTGGTCTTATGAACATGGCGGTTCGATGAACCGCGCTCATATTCATAGGCCTGAGTATGGTTTCCCTGCAAAACATTTGCGTTAGTGCGACTCAGGTGAGTCCTCTGTCTGTATGAAGCCTTTGGACCGTATGAAGCCTGTGGTCTGGGGTTTGTCTTCTTCACTTGTGGTGTCATGATGACATTCACAGGAAGATTTTCCAAACACTTTTTCGGCACCCAGATCTTCTTCATAGGCGGCCCATCCCTGCAGTTAGTACCAATATACCTGGTAAACACTTCACCATTCTGATTCTTAAACAGTTTATAGTTTGCATCAAAGGATTCATCAATTACAATGGGGTTAGCACAAGTGAAGCCAGATAGATTGGATGGATCTGCTGAAGGTTCCTTTGCAGCAACCCATGTGGTTTTGGGGTAGTGCTCAGGTTTCCAGTAAGAGCCATCAGCATTCATTTTCCTTACAAACCCAACACCCTCTTTCCTCGGGTTTCGGTTCAGAATCTGCCTTTTGAGGACATCACATAGTGTCTGATGCCCTTTAAGACTTTTGTACATTCCTGTTTCAAGCAATGTCTTCAACCTAGCATTCTCATCAGCAATAGCAGTGGTATCCTCAGCAGAGGGGTTAGTTACCACATCAACAGTTGAAGATATTGCAACAGTAGCAGCAGTAGAACATTCAGCAACAGAAGTAGCATTATCATGCTCAATGCATTTAAGACATGGTGGTTCAAATCCTTCCTGAGCAGAACTGATCTGTTCGGCGTGAAGTGACTCGTTTTCCTTTTGAAGATCTTCATGAGCCGCTCTCAATTTCTCAAGATCTTGCTTCCTTTGAAGATAATCATAGGAAAGCTTTTCATGAGTTGTTGAGAGCGTTTCATGATGACTTTCAAGTTCCTCATACTTAACCTGAAGATTTTTTATGTCTTCAATTAAGGACTCAGATCGAGTCATTTCAGCACCTAACAGATCATCGCTTTTTTCTAACAGTTTTTGAATATGTTCCATAGCTTTCTGTTGTTCAGTTGCAATTTTAGCAAGTGTTTTGTAGCTGGGTCTTGAACCACAATCAGAGTCATCTTCACTAGATGTTTGATAGTGAGTAGTGCGTGTGTTTACCTTGGCACCGCGTGCCATGAAGCAGTAGGTAGGAGCGGAGTAGTCCTTGTCATTTGCATCGGTGTCGGTGATGAAGTCATTGTCTTCAGTGTTGAAGATGGACTTGGCAATGTGTGCTGTAGCCAGACTTGCAACGCCAGAATCGGACTCCTCCTCAGACTCCACCTCCGCCTCCTCAGAAGCGGACTCCTCTGAATACATTTCCTTGCCAACAAACGCACGTGCCTTACCAGATGAGCTCTTCTTGTGTGATAAAGACTTTGAGGAAGACTTGGAAGAAGACTTTGAGTATTTCTTCTTCTTCTTGTCGTCAGAGTCATATTCCTTGCTCTTCTTCTTCTTCTTGTTCTCATTGTCCCACTGCGGACACTCAGAGATGAAGTGGCCAGTTTTCTTGCACTTGTGGCATGTTTTCTTCTTGTAGTCATGAGCAGAAGCTTCATCATTCCTTGAGCTTGATCGTGAAGACTTCCTGAAGCCTTTCTTCTTGGTGAATTTTTGGAACTTCTTCACAAGCATAGCAAGTTCCTTTCCAATGTCTTTAGGGTCATCAGAACTGTTGTCAGATTCTTCTTCAGATGAGGAGACAGCTTTTGCCTTCAAGCCACGAGTTCGCCCATAGTTTGGACCATAGATATCTCTTTTCTCAGAAAGCTGAAACTCATGTGTGTTGAGCCTCTCAAGTATGTCAGACAGATCGAGTGTCTTGAAATCAGGACGTTCTTGAATCATCAGGGCTAGGGTGTCAAACGAACTGTCAAGTGATCTCAGTAGTGTCTTGACGACTTCATGCTTGGTGATCTCAGTAGCGCCGAGGGCTTGAAGCTCATTTGTGATGTCAGTGAGTCGATCAAACGTGAGCTGGACATTCTCATTGTCATTTCGCCTGAAGCGGTTGAAGAGGTTGCGAAGGACACTGATTCTCTTATCTCTCTGGGTTGAGACGCCTTCGTTGACCTTGGAGAGCCAGTCCCAGACTAGCTTAGATGTTTCCAAAGCACTCACACGGCCATACTATCCTTTGGTGAGATGACCACAGATGATATTCTTGGCAGTAGAGTCCAGTTGAATGAACTTCTTGACATCAGCAGCAGTGACACCTTCTCCAGCCTTGGGAACACCGTTCTTGACGACATACCATAGGCCGATGTCAATGGCTTCAAGATGCATGCGCATCTTATTCTTCCAGTAGGGATATTCAGTTCCATCGAAGATGGGGCACGCAGCGGAGACTTTAATTATCCCTGCAGTCGACATAGCTAAAACTCCAGGTGGTTAAACCGAATCACACAGAACAAGGGAGTACCTTGCTCTGATACCAATTGAAAGTGCGTTATATCGACTAGAGGGGGGTGAATAGGCGATTTTTATGAAAGTCTTCAAAACATGGAAGTTTTGAAGACAAACGATAGAAATAAACCTATTACCATGCAGCGGAAGGTAGACTACACTAGGTAAACCATAGTCAAGTATTCAATGAAGTGAAAGCACAATGAATAATAGCAGCTAGGTAGTAAGGATCAGGTAGGAAGATATTATGAAGCCAAATAGAACACGCAGTCACTCAGTGAAGACAAAAGATAGAGCAATCATACAATGACTTCACAAGGACCAACAGTAAGTAAAGGGAAGGGAAGGATGAAACCAGTGACTCGTTGAAGAAAATGATTTGTTGGACCAGTTCCAGTTGCTGTGACAACTGTACGTCTGGTTAGGGCGGCTAGGTATTTAAACCTGAGGACACACAGTCCCGGACACCCAGTCCTGAACACGCAGCTCAGGACACCCAGTCCTCACCGTATTCCCCTTGAGCTAAGGTCACACAGATCTCGCCCAATCACTCTGGTAAGTCTTCAAGGTAGACTCCCAAACCTTCACAGACTTCGTTCACCGGCGATCCACAATGTCTCTTGGACGCTCAGAACGCGACGCCTAACCGGCTGGAGGATTCACAGTCCTCAAGTGTAATAAGTCTTCAGATCACACAGACAAGAGGACTTAAGTGATGCCTAACACTCTTAGGCTCTGGGTGGTTAGGGCTTTATCCTCGCAAGGAATTCTCTCTCAAAGGCTTCGAGGTGGGTTGCTCTCAAACGACGAAAGCCGTACTCTAACTCTGAGCAGCCAACCGTTTATGGTTGTAGGGATGGGCTATTTATAGCCACTAGGCAACCCGACCTAATTTGTCCGGAATGACCCTGGGTCACTAAGGAACTGACACGTGTTCCAACGGTCAGATTTCAAACTCACGCGACAACTTTACTTGGGCTACAAGCAAAGCTGACTTGTCCGACTCTGGACAAGATTCGCTCTCATAGTCTTCACTCGAAGACATAGGTTTTGGTTAAGCATCACTTCAGTCATTCTGACTGGTTCTCTTGGACCCCACTTAACAGTACGGTGGTTCCTATGACTCAACAAGAAGAAAAAGAACTACGAAAGATCTAAGTCTTTGAGCTCCATAGGCTTCATGCGATGTCTTCTCTTGTCATAGTCTTCAATGTGAATATCTTCATATACCACCTTTGACATCAATGTCTTCATACATTTTTAGGGGTCATCTCTGGTAGGAAAACCGAATCAATGAGGGACTTCTACATGTGTTATCCTGCAATTCTCACAAACACATTAGTCCCTCAACTAGGTTTGTCGTCAATACTCCAAAACCAACTAGGGGTGGCACTAGATGCACTTACAATCTCCCCCTTTTTGGTGATTGATGACAAACTAGTTGAAGTTTTCAACGGGGAATATAATATGTGAAATTGTAAAGGAATTGTCTTCATTAGTTGCAAGGGCTCCCCCTAAAGATGTGCATATAAGTAATTTGCTTTTGGAATGCAAATGCACATGGCAGGTTGTACTCGTGGAGATCCTCTTCAACTTATGATGACAATTCATTATGCATGAGAAGGTATGTGAAGATAATGACATGCATAATGGAAAATGGACGTCTGCAAAATGATCTAAGTGTGGAATTTATCATCGCACATGCGGAGTAGCAAATAAGTAGCAGACGACCATCGAGTTTAAGTGTTACAACTCAAAGAATCCAAATGTATCAAAACGAGAGTTGTAAACACAAAGCAAAATATAAAGCAACCGCCCATATGGACCCGCTTGAAGACTATCAAACTCATATGCTTCTCCCCCTTTTGTCAGTAAGGACCAAAAAGGTTTGAAAACATAGAGCATCTACTCGTTCCCATGAAGAGTAGGTGAAGCAGCAGGGTCGTCGGTGGTGTTCGGCGGCATAGAAGAACTTGGAGCAGTGTCGAAGCATGCTGAAGGAGGTGGCGGTGAAGTAGCATCGTCTTCATCCTCGATCACTCTGGCATTCACAGTTGCAGCAGAGGAAGATAACTCAGAGTCTTCAAGAGATGGAGTTCGGCGCAGCACTGCCCTTCGAGGAGGTGTGGAGTCAAACTTGAAGCGTTCAGAGAATCCATCCTCTTGAAGATCATCTTCAGAGCACATAAGCGTCAGCCCTTTCCATGTGCGTCGAGAGGTTTCATGTGAAACAAAGGCATTCTTGGTGGCAAGATTGCAAATACTATTGACATCCACCAAGAGGCTTTGTATTTGGCGCTTCAGCCAGTCATGATGCCTATCCTGTCTCTGATGAAGAGCCACCAGAAGCTCTCGGTCGTTGAGAACACGAGTGTGCTTCTTAGGTCATTGGGCAATTGTGCTATCGGTGGCTTCAGTAAGGGCAGGATGTGGTGCACGTGTAGTTCCAGCCAAAGGATACACACGAGTGACAACTTCAACTCCTTCAATGTTCTAAGAAAAACTTTGATGCTCCGCATTTTGAAGACTTAGTGGTTCCTTGGCAGGCTCAGGATAAATGGCTTCAATAGACATATCCACATCACGCAGAAAGATCCGATGATTGCGAGCAGATGGCTGATATGAGATAGCGGAGTGAAGTTTAATAAACCACATTATCCATGGAGCGTAGAACTTCAAGCCAAAAAGATCAGAGCCTGATGCAGCAAGTTGGCGGATGAAGAAGTCCTGTGCATTGAAGCATTTTCCATGAAGAATATAGAAGACCAAAGTCTTCATTGCACCTTCCAGCTTGGCATGTGGAGAATGTCCTTTGATTGGCCAGAGAGTTCGCCTTATGATGTGATAAATAGTCCTTGGCAGATACTCAAGGTCTTCAACAAAGAACTCCGTGGGATATGCATCATCTTGCTCTTGATCAGTTGCTTAAGAGCGTCATCTGCAAGATCTTCATCACTGGACAGATCAATGGCATCATTATGCAGAATAGCAGCAGCTATCAGTTCTTGGCCGGTGTGTGGCAGAGGCATCTTGACTTTCTTGCGCTTGGAGATGCGTGACAAATCTTCAGAGTGCACACTGTCTTCAGGAGGTGCAGTTGCCAGTGGCTTAACCCGTGAGATTTTTGGAGCAGAGGTAGGCTTTGAAACTTTAGGCTGCTTCTTTGGCTTCAGCGCTGCAGGCGCTTCATCTGATTCAGCGTCATCTGCAGGCTCATGCACGGCTGTCCCTTGAACTATGATGTGAGTGATGAGACCTTCCAAGTTGTAGAAGGGCTCTGATACCAATTGAAAGTGCGTTATATCGACTAGAGGGGGGGGTGAATAGGCGATTTTTATGAAAGTCTTCAAAACATGGAAGTTTCGAAGACAAACGTTAGAAATAAACCTATTACCTTGCAGCGGAAGGTAGACTACACTAGGTAAACCATAGTCAAGTATTCAATGAAGTGAAAGCACAATGAATAATAGTAGCTAGGTAGTAAGGATCAGGTAGGAAGATATTATGAAGCCAAACAGAACACGTAGTCACTCAGTGAAGACAAAAGATAGAGCAATCATACAATGACTTCACAAGGACCAACAGTAAGTAAAGGGAAGGGGAAGGATGAAACCAGTGACTCGTTGAAGACAATGATTTGTTGGACCAGTTCTAGTTGTTGTGACAACTGTACGTCTGGTTATGGCGGCTAGGTATTTAAACCTGAGGACACACAGTCCCGGACACCCAGTCCTGAACACGCAGCTCAGGACACCCAGTCCTCACCGTATTCCCCTTGAGCTAAGTTCACACAGACCTCGCCCAATCACTCTGGCAAGTCTTCAAGGTAGACTCCCAAACCTTCACAGACTTCGTTCACCGGCGATCCACAATGTCTCTTGGACGCTCAGAACGCGACGCCTAACCGGCTAGAGGATTCACAGTCCTCAAG
Organism: Triticum dicoccoides; assembly: GCF_002162155.2. Lineage (NCBI taxonomy): Eukaryota > Viridiplantae > Streptophyta > Magnoliopsida > Poales > Poaceae > Triticum > Triticum dicoccoides. The sequence continues at coordinate 580,858,844 of NC_041384.1, read as the reverse complement.
TGTAATAAGTCTTCAGATCACACAGACAAGAGGACTTAAGTGATGCCTAACACTCTTAGGCTCTGGGTGGTTAGGGCTTTATCCTCCCAAGGAATTCTCTCTCAAAGGCTTCGAGGTGGGTTGCTCTCAAACGACAAAAGCCGTACTCTAACTCTGAGCAGCCAACCGTTTATGGTTGTAGGGGATGGGCTATTTATAGCCACTAGGCAACCCGACCTGATTTGTTCGAAATGACCCTGGGTCACTAAGGAACTGAAACGTGTTCCAACAGTCAGATTTCAAACTCACACGGCAACTTTACTTGGGCTACAAGCAAAGCTGACTTGTCCGACTCTGGACAAGATTCGCTCTCATAGTCTTCACTCGAAGACATAGGTTTTGGTTAAGCATCACTTCGGTCATTCTGACTGGTTCTCTTGGACCCCACTTAACAGTACGGTGGTTCCTATGACTCAACAAAGAAGAAAAAGAACTACGAAAGATCTAAGTCTTCGAGCTCCATAGGCTTCATGCGATGTCTTCTCTTGTCATAGTCTTCAATGTGAATATCTTCATATACCACCTTTGAGATCAATGTCTTCATACATTTTTAGGGTTCATCTCTGGTAGGAAAACTGAATCAATGAGGGACTTCTACCTGTGTTATCCTGCAATTCTCACAAACACATTAGTCCCTCAACTAGGTTTGTCGTCAATACTCCAAAACCAACTAGGGGTGGCACTAGATGCACTTACAGATGTCCGAGTACTTTAATCCGTGCTCTGGAACCTTAGGATTTTATCTGAACTTTGGTTGCTTTTGAATCTTTTGACTCTTCGCGCAGGACTTGTTTCTTGCAGTTTGAGTTGCTATTGACTTTGTGACGCAGCTCAGTCGAGTGAATCATGAGCATATTGTGGTCGACCTGCATCTTGCCATCCTTACGGATAAGGATGGAGCGGACGTTGTATTTGTGGCGAAGCTCCGAGGACAGATCGTGGTCGACCTGCACCTTGTCGTCCTTACGGGTAAGGATGGAGCGGACGTTGTATTTGTGGCGAAGCTCCGGGGGCAGATCGTGGTCGACCTGCACCTTGCCATCCTTACGGCTAAGGATGGAGCGAGCCTTAAGACTTAGGCGAGTACTAGCCTGCAGCTAAGTCCCCGAGTGGGAGGGTTGCTCACCACTCGGTAGGATTTTTTGAACTTAGGCGAGTATTGAACTGCAGCTAAGCCCCCGAGTGGGAGGGTTCCTCACCACTCGGTAAGATTTTTTAAACTTAGGCGAGTACTGGTTTGCAGCTAAGCCTCCGAGTGGGAGGCTTGCTCACCACTTGGTAGGATTTTTTAAACTTAGGCGAGTATTGAACTGCAGCTAATCCCCTGAGTGGGAGGGTTGCTCACCATCGGTAGGATTTTTAAACTTAGGCGAGTATTGAACTGCATCTAAGCCCCCGAGTGTGAGGGTTGCTCACCACTCAGTAGGATTTTTTAAACTTA
>NC_041384.1:580842647-580856977 GCF_002162155.2 Triticum dicoccoides | reverse complement strand
AGCCTCCGAGTGGGAGGTTCGCTCACCACTCGGTAGGATTTTTTAAACTTAGGCGAGTATTGAACTGCAGCTAAGCCTCCGAGTGGGAGGCTTGCTCACCACTCGGTAGGATTTTTTAAACTTAGGCGAGTACTGGACTGCAGCTAAGCCTCAGAGTGGGAGATTCGCTCACCACTCGATAGGATTTTTTAAACTTAGGCGAGTATTGAACTGCAGCTAAGCCCCCAAGTGAGAGGTTCGCTCACCACTCGGTGGGATTTTCTTTAAACTTAGGCGAGTACTGGACTGCAGCTAAGCCCCCGAGTGAGAGGTTCGCTCACCACTTGATAGGATTTTTCAAACTTAGGCGAAACAGATTCGCAGCTAAGCCTCCAAGTGGGAGCGTTGCTCACCACTCGGTAGGATTTTTCGAACTTAGGCGAAATGGATTCGTAGCTAAGCCTCCGAGTGGGAGCGTTGCTCACCACTCGGTAGGATTTTTCGAACTTAGGGGAAACAGGTTCGCAGCCAAGCCACCCACTGGGGGATTTAGAGATAAAAGGAACAACAATCATTTATGAGACTATAAAAACGGTGTCTTTGATAATCAAACTAGAAGGTATTTCTTATTACATCTCAACAGTCTGAATGCTTAAGTGTAAAAGGGGCGGAGCAGCTCCGCATTCCAAGCGTGTGGCTCATCTTTCTTGTGCTCGACATTGTATAAGTGGTATGCTCCGTTGTGGAGCACTCCGGTGACAATGAAGGGGCCTTCCCAAGCAGAAGCAAGCTTGTGTGGTTTCTGCTGATCCACTCGAAGAACCAAGTCTCCCTCTTGAAATGCTCGACCCCTCACGTTTCTGGCATGGAATCGACGCAGATCTTGCTGATAAATGGTCGACCGGATCAGGGTCATCTCTCTTTCCTCTTCTAGAAGATCAACTGCGTCTTTCCGAGCTTGTTCTGCTTCATCTTCTGAGAAAAGCTCGACTCGGGGTGCATTGTGAAGAAAATCACTTGGAAGTACGGCCTCAACCCCATAGACCAAGAAGAATGGAGTTCAACCAGTCAAGCGATTAGGAGTTGCCCTCAATCCCCAAAGTACTGAAGGAAGTTCATCGACCCAGGCGCCTGCTGCATGCTTGAGATCACGCATCAATCGGGGTATCAGTCCTTTGAGAATCAATCTGTTTGCTCTTTTAGCTTGTCCATTTGACTGGGGATGGGCGACTAAAGCATAGTCGACTCGAGTGCCTTGGGAAGCATAGAAAGCTTGAAACTCATCAGAATCGAAGTTAGATCCATTGTCGGTGATGATGCTGTGCGGAACACCATATCTGAATGTTAATTCTCCGATGAAGCTGACAGCAGTACTGGCTTCAAGATTTTTGATAGGCTTGGCTTCAATCCATTTGGTGATCTTGTCGACTGCCACGAGCACAGGAGTGAAGCCGCTCCTGCCAGTCCTCAGAGGTCCGACCATGTCCAATCCCCAAACAACAAAGGGCCAGACAAGTGGAATGGTCTTTAGGGCTGATGCAGGTTTGTGGGACATGTTCGAGTAAAACTGGAAACCTTCACATTTTTCGACTATTTCTTTCGCCATCTCATTTGCTTGCGGCCAATAAAACCCTGCTCGGTGTGCTTTGGCCACAATGGTCCGAGAGGACGCATGGTGACCATAGGTCCCCAAGTGGATGTTGTTGAGGATCACTCGACCTTCTTCTGGTGTTATGCATTTCTGGCTGACTCCAGCTACACTTTCTCTGAACAGCTGTCCTCTTATCACCGTAAAGGCTTTGTATCAACGGACGATCTGCCGAGCCTCTTCTTCATCTTCTGGGAGTTCCTTCCTAAGAATGTACGACACTTTCTAGTCGGGAGTGATGACCAAAACCTCCATGATCAAGTCGACCACAGCTGGGACTTCGACTTTAGTCGGATCAGTGGCACTCTTTGGTTGTGGGGGCTCTTTAGTGAAATGATCTTCCTGAACTAAAGGTGTATGAATATGTCCCAAAAACACATTGCTGGGAATGGCTTCCCTCTTGGAACCTATTTTTGCCAAATTATCAGCCGCTTGATTTTTCAGTCAGGGTATGTGATGGAGCTTTAAACCCTCGAACTTCTTCTCTAACTTTCCCATTGCATTACAATAGCCAGTCATAGTTGGGCTTCTGATGTCCCACTCCATCATTACTTGATTAATCACTAAATTCGAGTCGCCGTAGACCATGAGGCGACGGATGCCGAGTGAAATGGCCATACGCAACCCGTACAAAAGTGCCTCATATTCAGCTTCATTGTTGGAGGAATCAAAATGAATCTGTAGAACATAGTTGAGCTTGTCACCTCGGGGGGATACCAATACTACTCCAGCACCAGAACCATTCAGCATCTTAGATCCATCGAAGAACATAGTCCAATGTTCCGAGTGAATCTGAGTCGGCAGTTGCTGTTCAACCCACTCGGCGAGGAAATCTGCTATTGTCTGGGACTTGATAGATTTCTTTGCCTCAAACTTGATATCCAAGGGAAGGAGTTCAATCGCCCACTTTGCCACTCGACCAGTTGCATCTCTGTTGTTCAGAATTTCTGACAATGGTGCGTTGCTGATGACTGTAATGGAGTGATCAGAGAAATAGTGTGCAACCTTCTTCGTGGTCATGTAAATCCCATAAACAAGCTTCTGATAATGTGGATATCTTTGCTTGGATGGAGCCAGAACTTCAGAAACATAGTATACTGGGGCTGAACTTTATATGCTTTTCCTTTTTCTTCCCGCTCGACCATGAGTACTGTACTGACAACTTGTCCAATGGCTGCAATATAAAGCAGTAAAGGCTCTTTGCTGATTGGGGCAGCGAACACCGGCTGGGTGGAAAGCAGGGCTTTGAGTTCTGCAAACGCTGCATCAGCTTCAGGAGTCCACTCGAACTTGTCAGATTTCTTCATCAGTCGGTAAAGAGGCAATGCCTTTTCACCGAGGCGAGAAATGAATCGACTCAAGGTGGCCAAACAACCAGTAAGCTTCTGGACATCATGCACACGCACAGGGCGCTTCATCCGGAGTATGGCACCAACTTTCTCTGGGTTCGCGTCGATCCCTCATTCGAAAACGAGGAAGCCGAGTAACTTTCTTCCAGGAACTCCGAATGTGCACTTTGATGGATTAAGCTTGATATCATACCTTCTTAGGTTGGCAAAGGTTTCAGCAAGGTTAGCCAGCAGGTCAGAACCTTTACGCAACTTGACCACAATGTCATCCATGTATGCTTCCACATTTCGACTGATTTGAGTGAGCAGACACTTCTGAATCATCCTCATGAATGTGGCTCCAGCGTTCTTGAGACCGAATGGCATGGTGACATAACAAAAACACCCGAATGGAGTGATGAAATATGTTTTTATCTCATCGGGTCCATACAGTCAGATCTAATGGTACCCGGAATAGGCGTCTAGAAAGGACAGACGCTCACACCCCATAGTCGAATCGACGATCTGGTCGATGCGGGGAGAGGAAAGTGATCTTTTGGGAAGGCCCGATTGATATGCTTGAAGCCAATGCACATGCGAAATGAGTCATCCTTCTTGGGGACCATGACAACATTGGCGAGCCACTCGGAGTGGTAAATCTCTCGGATGAACTTAGATGCTAGGAGCCGAGCCACTTCCTCACCAATTGGTTTTCTCTTCTGTATGGCGGACCGCCGAAGATGTTTCTTGACTGGTTTAACTTTTGGGTCGACTCGCAAATGATGCTCAGCCAGTCCCCTGGGTACGCCCGGCATGTCAGAAGGTTTCCATGCAAAGATGTACCAGTTCTCACGGAGGAACTGGATGAGCGCTTCTTCCTATTTGCTGTCGAGTGATGCAGAGATATGAGTAGGAGCAGCATTAGGATCGGTCGGGTGAATATGAAGTGGCTTGGTCTCACCGGACGATTGAAATGCAGAATCTGTGGCAGGCTTCTTGGAGCACAGCAAATCACTCGGATATGCATTTTTCCGGTATTCTTGCATTTCGACTGCTGCCATTTGTGCATCGGCGATTTTTGAGCCATTTTGCATCATGCTTTTATATCGATATTTATTGCATTATGGGCTTTTGATACACATTATGTCACAATACTTATGCATATTCTATCTTATTTTACAAGGTTTACATAAAGAGGGAGAATGCCGGCAGCTGGGATTCTGGGCTGGAAAAGGAGCAAATATTAGAGACCTATTCTGCACAGCTCCAAAAGTCCTGAAACTTCACGGAAGTTATTTCTAGAATATATAAAAAATACTGAGCGCAAGAAGTACCAGAGGGGGCCACTCACCAGTCACGAGGGTGGGGGCGCGCCCCCTGCCTCGTGGGCCTCCTGGTGGCCCTCCGATGCCCATCTTCTGCTATATGGAGTCTTTCGTTGAGGAAAAAAATCATAAGCAAGCTTTCGGGACAAGACTCCGCCGCCACGAGGCAGAACCTTGGCGGAACCAATCTAGGGTTCTGGCGGAGCTGTTCTGTCGGGGACACTTCCCTCCGGGGGGGAAATCATCGCCATCATCATCACCAACGCTCCTCTCATTGGGAGGGGGCCAATATCCATCAACATCTTCACCAGCACCATCTCCTCTCAAACCCTAGTTTATCTCTTGTATCCAATTCTTGTCTCTAAGTCTGGGATTGGTACCTGTAGGTTGCTAGTAGTGTTGATTACTCCTCATAGTTGATGCTAGTTGGTTTATTTGGTGGAAGATCATATGTTCAGATCCTATATGCATATTAATACCCCTTTGATTATGAACATGAATATGCTTTGTGAGTAGTTACGTTTGTTCCTGAGGACATGGGAGAAGTCTTGCTATTAGTAGTCATGTGAATTTGGTATTTGTTCGATATTTTGATGAGATGTATGTTATCTCTCCTCTAGTGGTGTTATGTGAACGTCTACTACATGACACTTCACCATTATTTGGGCCTAGAGGAAGGCATTGGGAAGTAATAAGTATATGATGGGTTGCTAGAGTGACAGAAGCTTAAACCCTAGTTTATGCGTTGCTTCGTAAGGGGCTGATTTGGATCCATATGTTTCATGCTATGGTTAGGTTTACCTTAATACTTCTTTTGTAGTTGCGGATGCTTGCAATAGGAGTTAATCATAAGTGGGATTCTTGTCCAAGTAAGGACAGCACCCAAGCACCGGTCCACCCACATATCAAATTATCAAAGTACCGAACGCGAATCATATGAACGTGATGAAAACTAGCTTGACGATAATTCACATGTCTCCCCGGGAGCGCTTTCTTCTATATAAGAGTTTGTCCAGGCTTGTCCTTTGCTAAAAAAAGGATTGGGCCACCTTGCTGCACTTTATTTACTTTTTTTACTTGTTTCTCGTTAAAATTATCTTATCACAAAACTATCTATTACCTACAATTTCAGTGCTTGCAGAGAATACCTTGCTGAAAACCGCTTATCATTTCCTTTTGCTCCTGGTTGGGTTCGACACTCTTACTCATTGAAAGGACTACGATAGATCCCCTATACTTGTGGGTCATCAAGACTCTTTTCTGGCGCCGTTGCCGGGGAGTGAAGCGCCTTTGGTTGGTGGAATTTGGTAAGGAAAAATTTATATAGTGTGCTGAAATTTACTGTCACTTGTTACTATGGAAAGTAATCCTCTGAGGGGCTTGTTCGGGGTATCTTCACCCCGACCAGTAGAGCAAAGAGTTGCTCCTCAACCTACTGAACCTACTGAAAATGAAAATGTCTACTTTGAAATTCCTTCGAGTATGATAGAAAAACTGCTAGCTAATCCTTTTGCAGGAGATGGAACATTACATCCTGATGAGCACCTAATATATGTGGATGAAGTTTGTGGATTATTTAAGCTTGCAGGTATGCCCGATGATGTTATCAAGAAGAAGGTCTTCCCTTTATCTTTGAAGGGAGATGCATTGACATGGTATAGGATATGTGATGATATGGGATCATGGAACTACAAACGATTGAAATTGGAATTTCATCAGAAGTTTTATCCTATGCATCTTGTTCATTGCGATCGTAATTATATATATAATTTTTGGCCTCGCGAAGGAGAAAGTATCGCTCAAGCTTGGGGGAGGCTTAAATCAATGTTATATTCATGCCCCAATCATGAGCTCTCAAGAGAAATGATTATTCAAAAAATTTATGCTCGACTTTCTGACAACAATCGCACCATGCTCGATACTTCTTGTGCTGGCTCTTTTATGATGAAGAATATTTAATTCAAATGGGACTTATTGGAAAGAACTAAACGCAACTCTGAAGATTGGGATCTCAACGAAGGTAAGGAGTCAGGTATGACACCTAAGTTTGATTGTGTTAAATCTTTTATGGATACCGATGTTTTCCGTAAATTTAGCACTAAATATGGACTTGACTCTGAGATAGTTGCTTCTTTCTATGAATCTTTTGCTACTCATGTTGATCTCCCGAAGGAGAAGTGGTTTAAATACCATCCTCCCATAGAAGTAAAAGTAGCTGCACCTATTAAAGTTGAAGAAAAGACTATCACTTATAATGATCCTATTATTCCTAGTGCTTATGTTGAGAAACCACCTTTTCCTGTTAGGATAAAAGATAATGCTAAAGCTTCAACTGTGGTTCGTAAAAGCAATATTAGAACCTATACACCTCCTGAGCAAGTTAAAGTTGAACCTAATATTGCTATTGTTAAGGATCTCTTGGCTGATAATATTGATGGGCATGTTATTTATTTCTGTGATGAAACTGCTAGAATTGCTAAACCTTGTGCTAAAGATAAACATAGACCTGTGGTAGGCATGCCTGTTATTTCTGTTAAAATAGGAGATCATTGTTATCATGGCTTGTGTGATATGGGTGCTAGTGCTAGTGCAATACCTATTGACTTATACAAATAAATTATGCATGATATTGCACCTCCTAAGTTAGAAGATATTGATGTCACAATTAAACTTGCCAATAGAGATACTATTTCACCAATTGGGATTGTTAGAGATGTTGAATTCTTGTGTGGGAAAACTAAATATCCTGCTGATTTTCTTGTTCTTGGTTCCCCACAAGATAGCTTTTGTCCCGTTATATTTGGTAGACCCTTCTTAAACACTGTTAATGCTAGGATAGACTGCGAAAAGGATGTTGTTACTATTGGTTTAGGTGATATGTCTCATGAGTTCAACTTTTCTAAATTTCGTAGACAACACCATGAAGAGGAATTGCCTAGTAAAGATGAAATTATTGGTCTTGCTTCTATTGCCGTACCTCCTAGTGATCCTTTAGAACAATATTTGCTAGACCATGAAAATGACATGTTTATGAATGAAAGAAGGGAAATAGATGAAGTATTCTTTAAACAGGAACCCATCTTGAAACACAATTTGCCTATCGAAATCCTAGGGCATCCTCCTCCACCCAAGGGTGATCCCGTGTTTGAGCTCAAACCGTTACCTGATACTCTTAAATATGCTTATCTTGATGAGAAAAAGATATATCCTGTTATTATTAGTGTTAACCTTTCAGAGCATGAAGAAGAGAGATTATTGAAAACTCTAAAGAAGCACCGTGCTGCTATTGGATATACTCTCGGTGATCTTAAGGGCATTAGTCCCACACTATGTCAACACAAAATAAATTTGGAGAAAGATGCCAAACCAGTTCGTGATCACCAATGACGGCTGAATCCTAAGATGAAAGAAGTGGTAAGAAAGGAGATACTAAAGCTCCTTGAGGCCGCTATAATTTATCCCGTTGCTGATAGTCAGTGGGTAAGTCCTGTCCATTGTGTTCCTAAGAAGGGAGGTATTACTGTTGTTCCTAATGATAAAGATGAATTGATTCCGCAAAGAATTATTACAGGTTATAGGATGGGAATTGATTTCCGTAAATTAAATAAGGCTACTAAAAAATATCATTACCCCTTACCTTTTATTGATCAAATGCTAGAAAGATTATCCAAACATACACATTTTTGCTTTCTAGATGGTTATTCTGGTTTCTCTCAAATACCTGTGTGAGCCGATGATCAAGCTAAGACCACTTTTACTTGCCCTTTCGGTACATTTGCTTATAGACGTATGCCTTTTGGTTTATGTAATGCACCTGCTACCTTTCAAAGATGCGTGATGGCTATATTCTCTGACTTTTGTGAAAAGATTTGTGAGGTTTTCATGGACGATTTCTCCGTTTATGGATCCTTTTTTGATGATTGCTTTAGCAACCTTGATCGAGTTTTGCAGAGATGTGAAGAAACTAACCTTGTCTTGAATTGGGAGAAGTGCCACTTTATGGTTAATGAAGGTATTGTCTTGGGGCATAAAATTTCTGAAAGGGGCATTGAAGTTGATAAAGCTAAAGTTGATGCTATTGAAAAGATGCCGTCTCCCAAGGACTTCAAAGGTATAAGAAGTTTCCTTGGTCATGCTGGCTTTTATAGGAGGTTCATTAAGGACTTCTCAAAAATTTGTTGGCCTCTAACTAATTTATTACAAAAAGATATACCATTCGTCTTTGATGACGATTGTGTAGAAGCATTTGAAATACTTAAGAAAGCATTGATCTCTGCACCTATTGTTCAGCCACCTGATTGGAATTTACCTTTTGAAATTATGTGTGATGCTAGTGATTATGTTGTAGGTGTTGTTCTAGGGCAATTGATAAGAAATTAAATGTTATTCAATATGCTAGTAAAACTCTAGACAATGCCCAGAGAAATTATGCTACTACTGAAAAAGAATTCTTAGCAGTTGTATTTGCTTGTGATAAGTTCAGACCTTATATTGTTGATTCTAAAGTAACTATTCACACGGATCATGCTGCTATTAAATATCTTATGGAAAAGAAAGATGCTAAACCTAGACTTGTTAGATGGGTTCTCTTGATACAAGAATTTGATTTGCATATTATTGATAGAAAGGGAGCTGAGAACCCCGTTGCAGATAACTTGTCTTGGTTAGAAAATGTTCTTGATGACCCACTGCCTATTGATGATAGCTTTCGTGATGAACAATTAAATGTCATAAATGCTTCTCATATTGCTCGATTGTATGCTGATTATGCTAATTACATTGTTGCTAAATTTATACCACCTAGTTTCACATACCAGCAAAAGAAAAGGTTTATGATTTAAGACATTACTTTTGGGATGACCCACATCTCTATAAAGAAGGAGTAGATGGTGTTATTAGACGTTTTGTACCTGAGCATGAAAAGGAACAGATCCTATGCAAGTGTCACTCCGAAGCTTATGGAGGACACCACACTGGAGATAGAACTGCACATAAGGTATTGCAATCCGGTTTTTATTGGCCTACTCTCTTCAAGGATGCCCGTAAGTTTGTCTTATCTTGTGATGAATGTCAAAGAATTGGTAATATTAGTAGACATCAAGAAATGCCTATGAATTATTCACTTGTTATTGAACCGTTTGATGTTTGGGGCTTTGATTATATGGGACCTTTTCCTGCCTCTAATGGATATACACATATTTTAGTTGCTATTGATTATGTTACTAAGTGGGTAGAAGCTATTCCAACTAGTAGTGCTGATCATAACACCTCTATTAAGATGCTTAAAGAAGTTATTTTTCCGAGGTTTGGAGTCCCTAGATATCTAATGACTGATGGTGGTTCACATTTTATTCATGGTGCTTTCCTTAAAGTGCTTCTTAAGTATGATGTTAATCATAGAATCGCATCACCTTATCACCCACAATCTAGTGGTCAAGTAGAATTGAGTAATAGAGAATTCAAACTAATTTTGCAAAAGACTGTTAATAGATCTAGAAAGAATTGGTCCAAGAAACTTGATGATGCATTATGGGCCTATAGAACTGCATATAAAAATCCTATAGGTATGTCTCCGTATAAAATGGTTTATGGAAAAGCATGTCACTTACCTCTCGAACTAGAACATAAGGCTTATTGGGCTATTAAAGAGCTCAATTATGATTTCAAACTTCCCAGTGAGAAGAGGTTATTTTACATTAGCTCACTTGATGAATGGAGAACCCAAGCCTATGAGAATGCCAAATTGTTTAAAGAAAAAGTTAAAATATGGCATGACAAAAGGATACAAAAGCGTGAGTTTAATGTAGGTGATTATGTATTGCTATACAACTCTCGTTTAAGATTTTTTGCAGGAAAACTTCTCTCTAAATGGGAAGGTCCTTACATTATCGAGGAGGTCTATCGTTCCGGTGCCATAAAAATCAACAACTTCGAAGGCACAAATCCGAAGGTGGTGAACGGTCAAAGAATCAAAAATTATATCTCAGTTAATCCTATAAATGTTGAAACCAATGTTATTGAAACCGTAACCCCGGAGGAATACATAAGGGACACTTTCTGGAACGTTTCAGACTCTGAAAAGGAATAGGTATGTGGTACGGTAAGTAAATCGACTCCAAAATAGTTCTAATGGCAATTTTTCTCTGTTTTGGAATATTTAGAAAAATAGAAAAATAAGAAGCAGTCCGGGAAGGACACGAGGGCTCCACGAGGGTGGAAGGCGTGCCCTACCCCCTAGGCGTGCCCCCTGCCTCGTGGGTACCTCGTGCTCTCTCCGGACTCCGTTTTCTTGCACGATACGTATTTTGTCGGTAAAAATTCATTATATAATCTCCCGAAGGTTTTGACCACCGTATCACGGAAAAATCTCCTGTTCTTGTTTTGAGCTGTTTTCTGCCAGGGTTGTCAAAGCCAAGCATCATGTCGCCCCCTCCTCCTCCAACAATGAGGGCAACGATGCTTGGCTAATGAAGATAGAGCTGAAGAGAGAAGAACCCATGGAGATCAACAAGGATGAAGGGATCAAGAAGGCCGCGGAGGACCAAGTTCCGGTAACAGAAGACATCCTTCAACATGAACGCAATCTTCTTACCCCAACCGAGATTGAAGCTTTCAAGGTGATTGCGTTAGTTCGTATACAAAACAAGTATCTCACACGTGAAAATACTTTGTTGAAGGAGCATATCATCACACTCAAGGGCATTATCCGCAAGTTGGAAGACCCCCTACGCTCGATGTGCGACTATCCATCATCACCAACACCCTCTTCACCGACGATAAAGGAGACATAATCATATGGGTATGGGCACTCCCCTTGGCAACTGCAAGCTTGGGGGAGGTGCCCCGGTATCGTATCATCATCACTTTTATCTTTACCATTTTTCTTAGTTTGATCCTTTTGATAATATCTTGATCTAGTAGAATAAAGTTTTAGTATGATCTAGTTGTGAGTTTTGCTTTATGATCCCTCTATGTAATCGAGTCCGTGAGCTATATAATAAAGATTAGTGTTGAGTCAAGGGCTTGCTGATTTTGCTATGATCTTGAGGGAATAAAATAAAAAGAAACAAAGGGATCATATGGATCTTATGGAGAGTAATGAGCTCACATATAAACAATATGATGAATAAAAGTTGTTGAGAGTTGACAACCATAGTTTTGCTCATCGTTGCAATTAATAGGAAGTAATAAAGAAAGAGAGGTCTTCACATAATCACAAATAAATACACTATCTTGGACATCTTTTATGATTGTGAGCACTCATTAAAATATGACATGCTAAAGAGTTGACGTTGGACAAGGAAGACAAGGTGATCAGTTATGTTTTCTTACATCTGAGATAAATTATATTGTCATGGATCATCCAACATGATTGAGCTTGCCTTTCCCCTTGTGCTAGCCAAATTTTTTGCACCAAGTAGAGATACTACTTGTGCTTCCAAATACCCTTAAACCCAGTTTTGCCATGAGAGTCCACCATATCTACCTATGGATTGAGTAAGATCCTTCAAGTAAGTTGTCATCGGTGCAAGCAATAAAAATTGCTCTCTAAATATGTATGACTTATTAGTGTGGGAGAAAATAAGGTTTATACGATCTTGTGATGTGGAAGAAATAAAAACTACGGATTGCATAATAAAGGTCCATATCACAAGTGGCAATATAAAGTGACGTTCTTTCGCATTAAGATTTTGTGCATCCAACCATAAAAGCGCATGACAACCTCTGCTTCCCTCTGCAAAGGGCCTATCTTTTACTTTTTATCTCCTACCTTACATAAGAGTCATGGTGATCTTCACCTTTCCTTTTTACATTTTATCTTTTGGCAAGCACAATATGTTGGAAAGATTCTGGTATATATGGCTAATTGGATGTGAGTTTTCATGAACTATTATTGTTGACATTACCCTTGAGGTAAAACGTTGGGAGGCAAAACCATAAGCCCCTATCTTTCTCTGTGTCTGATTAAAACTCCATACCCATAAGTATTGTGTGAGTGTTAGCAATTGTGAAAGACTATATGATAGTTGAGTATGTGGACTTGCTGAAAAGCTCTTATATTGACTATTTCCTATGTTATGATAAATTGCAATTGCTTCAATGACTGAGATTATAGTTTTTTAGTTTTCAATGAAGTTTATGATTCATACTTGAAATTGTGATTGAATTGTTACTCTAGCATAAGAGATCATATGACAATAATTATATAAGCTGCTGTTCTAAGAATGATCATGATGCCCTCATGTCCGTATTTTATTTTTATCGACGCCTCTATCTCTAAACATGTGGACATGTTTTCGATTTCGGCTTTCGCTTGAGGACAAGCGAGGTCTAAGCTTGGGGGAGTTGATACGTCCATTTTGCATCATGCTTTTATATCGATATTTATTGCATTATGGGCTTTTGCTACACATTATGTCACAATACTTATGCCTATTATCTCTTATTTTACAAGGTTTACATAAAGAGGGAGAATGCCAGCAGCTGGGATTCTGGGCTAGAAAAGGAGCAAATATTAGAGACCTATTCTGCACAGCTCCAAAAGTCCTGAAACTTCACTTAAGTTATTTCCAGAATATATAAAAAATACCGAGCGCAAGAAGTACCAGAGGGGGGCCACTCACGAGCCAGGAGGGTGGGGGGTGCGCCCCCTGCCTCGTGGGACCCCTGGTGGCCCTCCGATGCCCATCTTCTGCTATATGGAGTCTTTCGTCGAGCAAAAAAAATCATAAGCAATCTTTCGGATGAGACTCCGTCGCAACGAGGCGGAACCTTGGCGGAACCAATCTAGGGCTCCGGCGGAGCTGTTCTGCCGGGGACACTTCCCTCCGGGAGGGGGAAATCATCTCCATCGTCATCACCAATGCTCCTCTCATCGGGAGGGGGCCAATCTCCATCAACATCTTCACCAGCACCATATCCTCTCAAACCTTAGTTCATCTCTTGTATCAAATTCTTGTCTCTAAGTCTGGGATTGGTACCTGTAGGTTGCTAGTAGTGTTGATTACTCCTTGTAGTTGATGCTAGTTGGTTTATTTGGTGGAAGATTGATGACCCACAAGTATAGGGGATCTATCGTAGTCCTTTCAATAAGTAAGAGTGTCGAACCCAACGAGGAGTAGAAGGATATGATAAGCGGTTTCCAACAATGTATTCTCTGCAAGCACTGAAATTGTTGGTGATAGATAGTTTTGTGATAAGATAATTTGTAACGAGCAACAAGTAACAAAAGTAAATAAGGTGCAGCAAGGTGGCCCAATCCTTTTTTTAGCAAAGGACAAGCCTGGACAAATTCTTATATAGAGAAAAGTGCTCTCGAGGACACATGGGAATTACCGTCAAGCTAGGTTTCATCACGTTCATATGATTCGCGTTCGGTACTTTGATAATTTGGTATGTGGGTGGACCGGTGCTTGGGTGTTGTCCTTACTTGGACAAGCATCCCACTTATGATTAATCTCTATTGCAAGCATCCGCAACTACAACAAAAGTATTAAGGTAAACCTAACCATAGCATGAAACATATGGATCCAAATCAGCCCCTTACGAAGCAACGCATAAACTAGGGTTTAAGCTTCTGTCACTCTAGCAACCCATCATCTACTTATTACTTCCCAATGCCTTCCTCTAGACCCAAATAATGGTGAAGTGTCATGTAGTCGACGTTCACATAACACCACTAGAGGAGAGACAACATACATCTCATCAAAATATCAAACGAATACCAAATTCACATGACTACTAATAGCAAGACTTCTCCCATGTCCTCAGGAACAAACGTAACTACTCACAAAGCATATTCATGTTCATAATTAGAGGGGTATTAATGTGCATATAGGATCTGAACATATGATCTACCACCAAGTAAACCAACTAGCATCAACTACAAGGAGTAATTAACACTACTAGCAACCCACGGGTACCAATCCCGGACTTAGAGACAAGAATTGGATACAAGAGATGAACTAGGGTTTGAGAAGAGATGGTGCTGGTGAAAATGTTGATGGAGATTGACCCCCTCCCGATGAGAGGATCGTTGGTGATGACGAT
>NC_041384.1:580821279-580842293 GCF_002162155.2 Triticum dicoccoides | reverse complement strand
TCCCCCGCAGAACAGCTCCGCCGGAGCCCTAGATTGGTTCCGCCAAGGTTCCACCTCGTGACGGCGGAGTCTCGTCCCGAAAGCTGGCTTATGTTTTTTTCCTCATCGAAAGGCTCCATATAGCAGAAGATGGGCATCGGAGGGCCACCAAGGGACCCATGAGGCAGGGGGCGCGACCAGGGGGTAGGGCGCGCCCCCACCCTCATGGGCAGGGTGTGGCCCCCCTCTGGAACTTCTTGCGCTCATCATTTTTTATATATTCTGACAATGACTTCCGTGAAGTTTCAAGACTTTTGGAGCTATGCAGAATAGGTCTCTAATATTTGCTCCTTTTCCAGCCTAGAATCCCAGCTGCCGGCATTCTCCCTCTTTATTAAACCTTGTAAAATAAGAGAGAACTGGCATAAGTATTGTGACATAATGTGTAATAACAAGCCATAATGCAATAAATATCGATATAAAAGCATGATGCAAAATGGATGTATCAACTCCCCCAAGCTTAGACCTCGCTCGTCCTCAAGCGAAAGCCAAAATCAAAAAATATGTCCACATGTTTAGAGATAGAGGTGTCGATAAAAATAAAATACGGACATGAGGGCATCATGATCATTCTTAGAACAGCAACTTATACAATTCTTGTCATATGATCTCTTATGCTAGAGTAACAATTAAATCACAATTTCAAGTATGAATCATAAACTTCATTGAAAACTAACAAACTATAATCTCAGTCACTGGAGCAACTGCAATTTATCATAATATAGGAAAGAGTCAATATAAGAGCTTTTCAGCAAGTCCACATACTCAACTATCATATAGTCTTTCACAATTGCTAACACTCACGCAATACTTATGGGTATGGAGTTTTAATCGGACACAGAGAAAGATAGGGGCTTATAGTTTTGCCTCCCAACATTTTACCTCAAGGGTAATGTCAACAATAATAGTTCATGAAAACTCACATCCAATTAGCCATATATACCAGGATCTTTCCAACATGTTGTGCTTGCTAGAAGATAAAATTTAAAAAAGGAAGGGTGAAGATCACCATGACTCTTATGTAAGGTAGGAGATAAAAGTAAAAGATAGGCCCTTCGTAGAGGGAAGCAGAGGTTGTCATGCGCTTTTATGGTTGGATGCACAAAATCTTAATGCGAAAGAAAGTCACTTTATATTGCCACTTGTGATATGAACCTTTATTATGCAGTCTGTCACTTTTATTTCTTCCATATCACATGATCATATAAAAGCTTGTTTTCTCCCACACTAATAAGTCATACATATTTAGAGAGCAGTTTTTATTGCTTGCACCGATGACAACTTACTTGGAGGATCTTACTCAATCCATAGGTAGGTATGGTGGACTCTCATGGCAAAACTGGGTTAAGGGTGTTTGGAAGCACAAGTAGTATCTCTACTTGGTGCAAAGAATTTGGCTATCATGAGGGGGAAAGGCAAGCTCAATCATGTTGGGTGATCCATGACAATATAATTTATCTCAGATGTAAGAAAACATAACCCATTACGTTGTCTTCCTTGTCCAACGTCAACTCTTTAGCATGTCATATTTTAATGAGTGCTCACAATCATAAAAGATGTCCAAGATAGTATATTTATATGTGAAGACCTCTCTTTCTTTATTACTTCCTATTAATTGCAACGATGACCAAAACTATGTTTGTCAACTCTCAACAACTTTTATTCATCATACTTTTTATATGTGAGCTCATTACTCTCCATAAGATCCATATGATCTCTTTTATTTCCTTTTTATTCTTTCTCTTTTTATTCCCTCAAGATCATAGCAAGATAATCAAGCCCTGGACTCAACACTAATCTTTATTATATATAGCTCACGGACTCGATTACATAGAAGGATCATAAAGCAAAACTCACAACTAGATCATACTAAAACTTTATTCTACTAGATCAAGATATTACCAAAAGGATCGAACTAAGAAAAGCGGTAAAGATAAAAGTGATGGTGATACGATACCGGGGCACCTCCCCCAAGCTTGGCGGTTGCCAAGGGGAGTGCCCATGCCCATGTGATTATGTCTCCTTTGTTGGTGAAGAAGATGGTGGTTTTGTTGATGGTGTAGGCTTGTCGTCCTTCTTCCAAAGCATAGGCTCACCATCATAGAAGGATGATCGAGTCTCCTAAAACCTCAAATCTGCAGCCAAACTCATCCTCTTGAATCTATATTCATACTCACAGTTTTGATTTTGCAGGTCATAGATCTGGGCTTGGAGGTGCTCGATTTTCTCATGAAGCTTGAAGATGGCCTCCCCAATGTCCTTGACGTCCAGCCTGTGGTTATTGGTGAACTCCGTGATCATAATGTGATTGGAATCGAGTCCACGCTCCACCATCTCCTGACACTTGAAAACTTCTTGCTCCAATGCCTCGAGCCTTGCCTCTATGCTTCCGGTCTTCCTTGGTCCCTCAACATCGCGGATGTGCAACAACCCCTCACGCATCTCAATGGTTTGAGGGTGTTGTAGCACTTCCGCGAGGTAGGGGTTGATGACCTTCTTGAAGAACTGGTCCTTGGGGGCACTTGAAGACGACATGACGACCTGGATCTGTCAGAAAAACAACTCGAAACAAAGACAGGAGATTTTTGCGTGATACGGTGGTCAAAACCTTCGGGAGGTTATATAATGAATTTTTACTGACCAAAATACGTGTCGTTTAAGAAAATGGAGTCCGGAGAGCACACGAGGTGCCCACGAGGTAAGGGGCGCGCCCAGGGGGTAGGGCGCGCCCTCCACCCTCGTGGAGCCCTCGTGTCCCTTCCGGACTGCTTCTTATTTTTCTATTTTTCTAAATATTCCAAAACAGAGAAAAATTGCCATTAGAACTGTTTTGGAGTCGGTTTACTTACCGTACCACATACCTATTCCTTTTCGGAGTCTGAAACGTTCCAGAAAGTGTCCCTTATGTATTCCTCCGGGGTTACGGTTTCAATAACATTGGTCTCAACATTTATAGGATTACCTGAGATATAATGTTTGATTCTTTGACCGTTCACCACCTTCGAATTTGTGCCTTCGAAGTTGTTGATTTTTATGGCACCAGAACGATAGACCTCCTTGATAACGTAAGGACCTTCCCATTTAGAGAGAAGCTTTCCTGCAAAATATCTTAAACGGGAGTTGTATAGCAATACATAATCACCTATATTAAACTCACGCTTTTGTATCCTTTTGTCATGCCATCTTTTAACTTTTTCTTTAAACAATTTGGCATTCTCATAGGCTTGGGTTCTCCATTCATCAAGTGAGCTAATGTCAAATAACCTCTTCTCACCGGCAAGTTTGAAATCATAGTTGAGCTCTTTAATAGCCCAATAAGCCTTATGTTCTAGTTCGAGAGGTAAGTGACATTGAGGGAGTCCTGGATAAGGGGGTCTCCGGACAGCCGGACTATCTCCATTGGCCGGACTGTTAGACTATGAAGATACAAGATTGAAGACTTCGTCTCGTGTCCGGATGGGACTCTACTTGGCGTGGAATGCAAGCTAGGCAATACGGATATGGATATCTCCTCCTTTGTAACCGACCTTGTGTAACCCTAACCCTCTTCGGTGTCTATATAAACCGAAGGGTTTTAGTCCGTAGGACAACAATCACAACATATAATCATACCATAGGCTAGCTTCTAGGGTTCAGCCTCTCTGATCTCATGGAAGATCTACTCTTGTACTACCCATATCATCAATATCAATCAAGCAGAACGTAGGGTTTTACCTCCATCAAGAGGGCCCGAACCTGGGTAAAACATCGTGTCCCCTGCCTCCTGTTACCATCCGTCCTAGACACACAGTTCGGGACCTCCTACCCGAGATCCGCCGGTTTTGACACCGACAGACATGCTTTTCCATAAACCATTTTATACGGAGACATACCCATAGGATTTTTATATGCAGTTCTATAGGCCCATAATTCATCATCAAGTTTCTTGGACCAATTCTTTCTAGATCTATTAACAGTCTTTTGCAAAATTAATTTGAGTTCTCTATTGCTCAATTCTACTTGACCACTAGACTGTGGGTGATAAGGAGATGCAATTCTATGATTAACATCATATTTAGCAAGCATTTTATGGAAAGCACCATGAATAAAATGTGAACCACCATCAGTCATTAAATATCTAGGAACTCCAAACCTTGGAAAAGTAACTTCTTTAAGCATCTTAATAGAGGTGTTATGATCAGCACTACTAGTTGGAATAGCTTCTACCCACTTAGTAACTTAATCAACAGCAACTAAAATATGTGTATATCCATTAGAGGCAGGAAAAGGTCCCATATAATCAAAGCCCCGAACATCAAATGGTTTGATAACAAGTGAATAATTCATAGGAATTTCTTGACGTCTACTAATATTACCAATTCTTTGACATTCATCACAAGATACAACAAACTTACGGGCATCCTTGAAGAGAGTAGGCCAATAAAAACTGGATTGCAATACCTTATGTGCAGTTCTATCTCCGGTGTGGTGTCCTCCATAAGCTTCGGAGTGACACTTGCGTAGGATTTGTTCCTGTTCATGCTCAGGTACACAACGTCTAATAACATCATCTACTCCTTTATAAAGATGTGTATCATCCCAAAAGTAATGCCTCAAATCATAGAAAAACTTTTTATGCTGGTATGTGAAACTAGGTGGTATAAATTTAGCAACAATGTAATTAGCATAATCAGCATACCATGGAGCAGTATGAGAAGCATTTATGACATTTAATTGTTCATCAAGAAAGCTATCATCAATAGGTAGTGGGTCATCAAGAACATTCTCTAGCCTAGACAAGTTGTCTGCAACGGGGTTCTCAGCTCCCTTTCTATCAATAATATGCAAATCAAATTCTTGTAGCAAGAGAACCCACCTAATAAGTCTAGGTTTAGCATCTTTATTTTCCATAAGGTATTTGATAGCAGCATGATCCGTGTGAATAGTTACTTTAGAATCAACAATATAAGGTCTAAACTTATCACAAGCGAATACAACTGCCAAAAATTCTTTTTCAGTAGTAGCATAATTTCTCTGAGCATTGTCTAGAGTTTTACTAGCATATTGAATAACATTTAATTTCTTATCAACTCTTTGCCCTAGAACAGCACCTACAGCATAATCACTAGCATCACACATAATTTCAATGGGTAAATTCCAATCAGGTGGCTGAACAATGGGTGCAGAGATTAATGCTTTCTTAAGTATTTCAAATGCTTCTACGCAATCAGCATAAAAAACAAATGGTATATCTTTTTGTAATAAATTAGTCAGAGGCCGACAAATTTTTGAGAAGTCCTTAATGAACCTCCTATAAAAACCGGTGTGACCAAGGAAACTTCTTATACCTTTGATGTCCTTGGGACATGGCATCTTTTCAATAGCATCAACCTTAGCTTTATCAACTTCAATACCTCTTTCACAAACTTTATGCCCCAAGACAATACCTTCATTAACCATAAAGTGGCACTTCTCCCAATTCAAGACAAGGTTAGTTTCTTCACATCTCTGCAAAACTCGATCAAGGTTGCTTAAGCAATCATCAAAAGAGGATCCATAGACGGAGAAATCATCCATGAAAACCTCACAAATCTTTTTACAAAAGTCAGAGAATATAGCCATCATGCATCTTTGGAAGGTAGCAGGTGCATTACATAAACCAAAAGGCACACG
Organism: Triticum dicoccoides; assembly: GCF_002162155.2. NCBI lineage: Eukaryota > Viridiplantae > Streptophyta > Magnoliopsida > Poales > Poaceae > Triticum > Triticum dicoccoides. The sequence continues at coordinate 580,836,602 of NC_041384.1, read as the reverse complement.
TCTCTAAGCAAAAGTACCAAACGGGCAAGTAAAAGTGGTCTTAGATTGATCATCAGCTGACACAGGTATTTGAGAGAAATCAGAATAACCATCTAGAAAGCAAAAATGTGTATGTTTGGATAATATTTCTAGCATTTGATCAATAAAAGGTAAGGGGTAATGATCTTTTTTAGTAGCCTTATTTAATTTGCAGAAATCAATTACCATCCTATAACCTGTAATAATTCTTTGCGGAATCAATTCATCTTTATCATTAGGAATGACAGTAATACCTCCCTTTTTAGGAACACAATGGACATGACTTACCCACTGACTATCAGCAACGGGGTAAATTATACCTGCCTCAAGGAGCTTTAGTATCTCCTTTCTTACCACTTCTTTCATCTTAGGATTCAGCCGTCGTTGGTGATTATGAACTGGTTTGGCATCTTTCTTCAAATATATTTTGTTTTGACATAGTGTGGGACTAATGGCCTTAAGATCATCGAGAGTATATCCAATAGCAGCATGGTGCTTCTTCAGAGTTTTCAATAATCTCTCTTCTTCATGCTCTGAAAGGTTAGCACTAATAATAATAGGATATATCTTTTTCTCATCAAGATAAGCATATTTAAGAGTATCAGGTAACGGTTTGAACTCAAACACGGGATCACCCTTGGGTGGAGGAGGATGCCCTAGGATTTCGACAGGCAAATTGTGTTTCAGGATGGGTTCTTGTTTAAAGAATACTTCACCTATTTCCCTTCTTTCATTCATAAACATGTCATTTTCATGGTCTAGCAAATATTGTTCTAAAGGATCACTAGGAGGCATGACAATAGAAGCAAGACCAATAATTTCATCTTTACTAGGCAATTCCTCTTCACGGTGTTGTCTATGAAATTTAGAGAAATTAAATTCATGAGACATATCACCTAAACCAATAGTAACAACATCCTTTTCGCAATCTATCTTAGCATTAACTGTGTTCAAGAAGGGTCTACCAAATATAATGGGACAAAAGCTATCTTGTGGGGAACCAAGAACAAGAAAATCAGCAGGATATTTAGTTTTCCCACAAAAGACTTCAACATCTCTAACAATTCCAATTGGTGAAATAGTATCTCTATTGGCAAGTTTAATTGTGACATTAATATCTTCTATCTCAGCAGGTGCAATATCATGTATAATATCTTTGTATAAGTCATGATGTATAGCACTAGCACTGGCACCCATATCACATAAGCCATAATAACAATGATCTCCTATTTTAACAGAAGTAACATGCATGCCTACCACAAGTATATGTTTATCTTTAGCACAAGGTTTAGCAATTCTAGCAGTTTCATCACGGAAATGAATAACATGCCCATCAATATTATCAGACAAGAGATCTTTAACAATAGCAATATTAGGTTCAACTTTAATTTGCTCAGGAGGTGTATAGGTTCTAATATTACTTTTACGAACCACGGTTGAAGCTTTAGCATGATCTTTTATCCTAACAGGAAAAGGTGGTTTCTCAACATAAGCAGTAGGAACAATAGGATCATTATAAGTGACAGTCTTTTCTTCAACTTTAATAGGTGCATCTACTTTTACTTCTATGTGAGGATGATATTTAAACCACTTCTCCCTAGGGAGATCAACATGAGTAGCAAAAGATTCACAGAAAGAAGCAACTATTTCAGAGTCAAGTCCATATTTAGTGCTAAATTTACGGAAAACATCGATATCCATAAAAGACTTAACACAATCAAACTTAGGTGTCATACCTGACTCCTTACCATCGTCGAGGTCCCAATCTTCAGAGTTGCATTTAATTCTTTCCAATAAATCCCATTTGAATTCAATAGTCTTCATCATAAAAGAGCCAGCACAAGAAGTATCGAGCATGGTGCGATTGTTATCAGAAAGCCGAGCATATAAATTTTGAATAATTATTTCTCTTGGAAGCTCAGGATTGGGGCATGAATATAACATTAATTTAAGCCTCCCCCAAGCTTGAGCGATGCTTTCTCCTTTGCGAGGCCAAAACTTATATATATATAATTGCGATCAGGATGAACAAGATGCATAGCATAAAACTTCTGATGAAATTCCAATTTCAATCGTTTGTAGTTCCATGATCCCATATCATCACATAGCCTATACCATGTCAATGCATCTCCCTTCAAAGATAAAGGGAAGACCTTCTTCTTAATAACATCATTGGGCACACCTGCAAGCTTAAATAATCCACAAACTTCATCCACATATATTAGGTGCTCATCAGGATGCATTGTTCCGTCTCCAAATTCCACCTACCACAGGCGCTTCACTCCCCGGCAACGGCGCCAGAAAAGAGTCTTGATGATCCACAAGTATAGAGAATCTATCATAGTCCTTTCGATAAGTAAGAGTGTCGAACCCAACGAGGAGCAGAAGGAAATGATAAGCGGTTTTCATCAAGGTATTCTTTGCAAGCAATCAAATTGTTGGTGATAGATAGTTTTGTGATAAGATAATTTGTAACGAGCAAAAAGTAACAAAAGTAAATAAGGTGCAGCAAGGTGGCCCAATCCTTTTTGTAGCAAAGGACAAGCCTGGACAAATTCTTATATAGAGAAAAGTGCCCCCGAGGATACATGGGAATTATCGTCAAGCTAGGTTTCATCATGTTCATATGATTCGCGTTCGGTACTTTGATAATTTGGTATGTGGGTGGACCAGTGCATGGGTGCTGTCCTTACTTGGACAAGCATCCCACTTATGATTAACCTCTATTGCAAGCATCCACGACTACAACAAAAGTATTAAGGTAAACCCAACCATAGCATGAAACATATGGATCCAAATCAGCCCCTTACAAAGCAACGCATAAACTAGGGTTTAAGCTTCTGTCGCTCTAGCAACCCATCATCTACTTATTACATCCCAATGCCTTCCTCTAGGCCCAAATAATGGTGAAGTGTCATGTAGTCGACGTTCACATAACACCACTAGAGGAGAGACAACATACATCTCATCAAAATATCGAACGAATACCAAATTCACATGACTACTAATAGCAAGACTTCTCCCATGTCCTCAGGAACAAACGTAACTACTCATAAAGCATATTCATGTTCATAATCAGAGGGGTATTAATGTGCATATAGGATCTGAACATATGATCTTCCACCAAATAAACCAACTAGCATCAACTACAAGGAGTAATTAACACTACTAGCAACCCACAGGTACCAATCCCGGACTTAGAGACAAGAATTGGATACAAGAGATGAACTAGGGTTTGAGAAGGGATGGTGCTGGTGAAGATTTTGATGGAGATTGACCCCCTCCTGATGAGAGGATCGTCGGTGATGATGATGGCGATGATTTCCCCCTCCTGGAGGGAAGTTTCCCCGGCAGAACAGCTCCGCCGGAGCCCTAGATTGGTCCTGCCAAGGTTCCGCCTCGTGGCGGCGGAGTCTCGTCCCGAAAGCTGGCTTATGATTTTTTCCTCATCGAAAGACTCCATATAGCAGAAGATGGGCATCGGAGGGCCACCAGGGGACCCACGAGGCAGTGGGGCGCGCCCAGGGGGTAGGGCACACCCTCGTGGGCAGGGTGTGGCCCCCCTCTGGAACTTCTTGCGCTCATTATTTTTTTATATATTTTGAAAATAACTTCCGTGAAGTTTTAGGACTTTTGGAGCTGTGCGGAAAAGGTCTCTAATATTTGCTCCTTTTCCAGCCCAGAATCTCAGCTGCCGACATTCTCCCTCTTTATGTAAACCTTGTAAAAAAAGAGAGAATAGGCATAAGTATTGTGACATAATGTGTAATAATAGCCCATAATGCAATAAATATCGATATAATAGCATGATGCAAAATGGACGTATCAAAGATCATATGTTCAGATCCTATATGCATATTAATACACCTCTAATCATGAACATGAATATGCTTTGTGAGTAGTTATGTTTGTTTCTGAGGACATGGGAGAAGTCTTGCTATTAGTAGTCATGTAAATTTGGTATTCGTTTGATATTTTGATGAGATGTATGTTGTCTCTCCTCTAGTGGTGTTATGTGAACGTCGACTATATGACACTTCACCATTATTTGGGCCTAGAGGAAGGCATTGTGAAGTAATAAGTAGATGATGGGTTGCTAGAGTGACAGAAGCTTAAACCCTAGTTTATGCGCTGCTTCGTAAGGCGCTGATTTGGATCCATATGTTTCATGCTATGGTTAGGTTTACCTTAATACTTCTTTTGTAGTTGCGGATGCTTGCAATAGGAGTTAATCATCAGTGGGATGCTTGTCCAAGTAAGGACAGCACCCAAGCACCGGTCCACCCACATATCAAATTATCAAAGTACCGAACGCGAATCATATGAACGTGATGAAAACTAGCTTGACGATAATTCACGTGTGTCCTCGGGAGCGCTTTCTTCTATATAAGAGTTTGTACAGGCTTGTCCTTTGCTACAAAAAGGATTGGGCCACCTTGTTGCACTTTATTTACTTTTGTTACTTGTTGCTCGTTACAAATTATCTTATCACAAAACTATCTATTACCTACAATTTTAGTGCTTGCAAAGAATACCTTGCTGAAAACCGCTTATCATTTCCTTCCGCTCCTTGTTGGGTTCGACATCTTACGTACCGAAAGGACTACGATAGATCCCCTATACTTGTGGGTCATCAGCAGGCCTACCCAGAATAGCATGATAAGCACTATGGAAATCCACTATTTCGAATGTCAACTTTTCCTTGCGGTAATTCTTGGAATCACCGAAAACCATATCAAGGGAAATCTGGCCGAGTGATTCAGCCTTCTTGCCAGGTATAACGCCATGAAAACTCATATTACTTTCACTAAGTTTGGACATCGGAATGCCCATTCCCTTCAAGGTTTCAGCATAAAGGATATTCAGGCTGCTACCACCATCCATCAGCACTTTAGTCAGTCGAGTGCCTTCAACAACTGGGTCGACCACCAACGCTTGCCTCCCAGGAGTGGCTATACATGCTGGATGGTCAGACTGGTCGAACGTGATGGCAGTCTAGGACCACTTCAAATAACTTGGTGTTGCTGGAGCAACCATGTTCACTTCTCTGTTGATAACTTTCAATCGACTTTTGCTCTCAACATCAGCAGAAATCATCAGAGTGGAGTTGACGTTGGGAAAACCATCATCATCCTCTTCCTTATCCTCACCCTTGTCCGACTCCTTTTCCTTCTCATTGGGTTGTTTCTCTTGGAACTGCTGGATCAGGAGTCGACATTGTCGAGTGGTGTGTTTAGGGTAAATCAGATTCTTCATCTTTCTTGGTGTGAATGTGGCATGGTAAATCCAACACATCATTTCTGGCTTGATCTTTCACTTTCTTGGGGTTCCGGGGCCCTTTGGGCTTCCCCTTGAACTTTCCTTGAGCCACAACTAAAGCCTCACCAGGAGCAGCTGGCTCGGCCTTACGCTTCTGTTTCCGATTGGAAGTACCTCCACCGGTGTCCTGTCCGACTGGTTTTCCCTTTCCACTGCGGAGTCGATCATCTTCTTCTCTGTTAGCGTACTGAGTGGCTATCTCCATCATCCGAGTAAGGGACATATCTCCTGTTCGACTGAACTTCAGGACTAGCTCTCGATACTTAACGCCTTCCTTAAAGGCACAAACTGCTTGATGCTCAGACACATTCTCCACTGTGTGATGCAAAGTAGTCCACCTCTGAATGAAATCTCTCGGAGTTTCACTCGGTTTTTGCACACAATGCTGCAATTCTGTCAACCCCGCTGGTCGTTTGCAAGTACCTTCAAAAGTCCTAACAAACACTCGGGCGAGTTCCTCCCAGTTGAATATACTACCAGGTGCTAACTAGTTCAACCATGCTCTGTCCGAGCCTTCCAACATTAGAGGAAGGTGCTTCATGGCCACTTCATCATTGCTACCACCAATTTGTACAGCCACTCGGTAGTCTTCAAGCCAAGTGTCAGGCTTAGACTCACCAGTAAACTTGCTGACTCCAGTCGCCAACCTGAAGTTGGAGGAATCACTGCGGCCCTGATGGCTCTACTAAAACACTCGGGACCTGAAACATGCACTCGGCTGCCAGTCGGGTAATCTCTGTCATGGACTTCTCTATGTGCTCTGTTCCTGTCAACCAGACCTTGAACGAGAATAGATCTCGCATCAAAGCCCGGCTCCCTTGGGTCGACTAGTAATCTTCGCCCGCCACTGTGGGGGTGTCTATCATCATGCTGTCGAGGCACATATGACCCACTCCTCGGAGGAGGCGTGGGCACTCGACGACAGTCATCGTGGCCGAGTCAGTGATCATATTGCTCGTGGTTTCTGTACTAATCTTGCCTGTGCCCACGTCCTTCACGCCGCGGGGGCGATCTTGGGCTATGAGCCAACTGAACAGTATATGCCATCACAGATCTGCTATGAATCCTATTCCGTGACTGAGATACTGATGTGTTCTGCTCCCTGGCCGCCCGGAGCAAGGCCTGGATCTGCATCAAACCTCTGCCAGCCTCCGACTGGGAAGGCTAAATTGACTCTGCTATGCGGGCCGCTGCCGTGAGATTTTGAATTGGGGTGCGATATACCTGAGGTTGAGGCGGAAAAAGCTGTCGTCGACTGGACTCAGGAATCCGCTGCCGAGCACGCGCGTCGAGTGCATGCTGCAGGTTCTCCAGTTGAGTGCGCTCAGCCAAGTTGGCCAGGCGTGCCTCCTCCAAGGCCCGCATCCATATTGCGGCGGCGAAGCTCTTCCCTCTGCTGCGAAGAAAGGGGCTTGGGGCAGTACTCCTCGTGAACGTGTGACGGATCGCCGTTGTCATCACCACCGTCATCGCGGGGGAAGCCAGGAGGACTGCGTGGTCTGTTGACCATCAAGACTTCCACCGCAAGATCGCCGTTGTCGCACTCGGATGCGGTCTCGACGGAGCCAGTCGAACAGGCCATAGAGAGTTTCGTCGGGCTCAATTGTCGCGACTTGTGGGGTGGCCGACTAACGGGCCACCGCGTGTCTCACCCACCGCTAGAGCCGCGACCGACCGGAACGCTTGCGTCGGCGAACAGCGGGAGGCGAGGGCACCATAGGAGTCGACCGATACTGGGTCGACGGCTGCCGGAGAAGGACGCCGTGGACGCACGCACGAAAGTGCGTCACCCCGCGGACGGGGAGCGCCTCAACATCGAGTGGAGCTTCCTGAAGCCAAGCGGAGTCGTCGGTAACGAAAACGAGCACGCCGAGACAGATCTCACGGCCCTCAGCCAGTTCGCCGGCGGAAACCATGATGATAAGAATCGGAAAAAATCGCGACTCCACTAAAAAGTCGCTAAGACACCCGCCCCACGGTGGGCGCCAACTGTCGTGGATCTAAGACTGACAGTAGAATGGGGGTAGGTATGAGGAGGCAAGATCCTAGCTATGGCGAAGTTGTACACACGGGTTTTACGAGTTCAAGCCCTTCACAGAGGAAGTAACAACCCTACATCTCGGTGCCCGGAGGCGGTCGACTGGATTATGTGTGTGTGTGTGTGTTATAGAGGGTGCGAACCCTTGTGCCAGTGGAGGGGGTGGCTTATATAGAGTGCCCCCAGACCCTAGCCAGCCCATGTTACAAGGGGTTTAAGGTACATAAAGAGATGGCGTTACAGGTAACGCGAGTAATAAAGTGACATAAATGATTATTAAGTCTATGGAGTAAACGCCCGACCATTGCTGTGTAGAGTGACTTTAGATCTTCTATCCGTCGAGTGATAATTCTTGCGGTCGAGTGTCTTCGAGTCTTCCGAGTGGAATGCTTCTGGTCATGTGGATGATGCTATCTCTTGAATGCTTCTGGTTTTAGGGTGATGTCCTAGGGGAGGGTGTTTAGGTCAGGCCTATGACCCTACCCTAGGTACATAGCTACATCACTGGTGGCGGCGGCCCCTTGACCTTCCCCTCCCGGCGGCTCTTCGGCGCGGGGCGGAGCTGCCACTACTAGGAAAAGGCCTACTAGTGGTGCACCTGTTTTGCCTACTAATGGCGCACTACAGGTGCGCCACTAGCACCATGCCATTAGAATTTTTTACTAATGGCGCACCACTGGTGCGCCATTAGCATCTGGTATACTAATGGCGGACCATGCAGTGCGCCATTAGTATAGCCCACGGTGCGCCATTAGTATGCCTCCCAGGGGCCATTTACCCATGTGCTCTGGCTTACTAATGGCGCACTAGTTGATGATGCGCCACTAGTGTCTCTGGCTTACTAATGGCGCACTAGTTTGTGGTGCGCCACTAGTATGAATATTAGGGATTTTTTTTCTGATATTTGCACAGGTTACAAAATATATTACTGGACAGAATATAGACAGCACCACACAACAACAACAGATTCATCGAATACAATAAAAGATTAGTCTCCGAATACAATTCATCATATTAGTCTCCGAATTCAAAAGACCGAACAAAGATAGAACATTACAAGTCTCGAGACCGTGAGTAGCGAGTTTGTCGGAAGTAATACTAATCCTAACAAGTCCTACTAATCATCATCATACAACTTCTACTCGTTATTAATAACAAGTCATACGATCATCATCTTGATAGTCATTGAACCAACCCTACTTAATTGTTCTTAGCACATGATCATCAGTATTAGGCAGGACCTAAATACCCTATTTAAGGTAAAATAGCATAAAACAATATAGACCCTGACTCTTCATTATGGAGAATGGAGATCATCATGTCTCCAATTCTTGCGCTTCGCTTCCTTTTGCTTCCAAGAACCTCCTTACGATTGTCCATACATTTTTTCCATCCTTTGATTTGCATGTCTCCACTTCTTTTAGAAATCTAGTATGGACAGTTGAGATTCATAGGATGACCTGGCTGTATGTTCAAAACATTAAGGCTACCTTTCTGATACATCAAATGAGCCACACAATTCTCTGGGATTATCTATTGAAAAACATAGTAATAACTTCATAGTTAGTAATGATGTACTAGTTTTAGAAGTATGCAAAAGATGCATGGATGTCGTAATAGTAAAAAATCTTACCAGGGTATCTCCATGGTAGTTACCGTAGTTGAACACATGCACTAGTGGCACGTATTGACCATAATGTTGAGGAGTTTGATTGTAGATATTGTAATTCTCAATGTCAGTACAAAATCCGACCAGATGATTTTTCTCCTTGTAAGTTAATTCGGAGCCATCGGTGTAGTGGGTTTTGTCTACCATCTCCCGCACATTCTTTGAACAATAAAAATAAGCTGTCAATGGAAATAAGTTGTCAACTATTTTGAAATAAACAATATAAATTAGCTAATAACTATGTTTGAGAAACTCACATAGCGGTAGAATTGGAGGCGTATCAACAAGGACCCAAATGTCCATATTGTCTTGCTCGATTTTAGGATCACCAAGATCCATGGTGACAAGCATACCCTCATCAAAACCATACATCTTGCCAAATGCTTCCCAATTTTTGCAACCAAAATGGGTTACGCTCCCAGAATTATATAGATTTACTTCAAAATCCACGTCATGATGAGTCCTTAGGTGAATTTTCTTTGTTTCAAAATTTTCATGGTCTTCAAAATCCATCCTCTCCAAGACATAGCATCTTGCATGGCATGGGATGAGCTATACTCGAATTGTAAAAGATGAAAATTACACATTGAAATAGTTGAAGTCATGCTTAATTATAAAATAACACTTGTCGTCATTGTGTACCGTTTCAACTTTGAAGGTCTCCTCGAGCTTAATGTTGAAGCACCGATCATCGTCCAGGTGAGGCATGTCGCACAGACCTCGATCGTCGTGGCACCAGCCGCACTCCCTCGGGAGACTTTCATCGTCCGATGACGACATATCCTATGTTCATAATTCAAAACTACATCATCTCTTGCGTTGGGTCCAATAAGATAATCCACAGTGTGGTGAAAACACGCCCTTCGAACTGGTTTGAGCTATTGGTGAATGGAGATGGTCTAAGATTTTCAGTAGTAAGAAGTGAAGTGGTAATTTTGAGAGCAAATGGTTAGGATGAGTGGTTCCTCTTTCCTGTTTAGCTTTATAATAGAATATTTTTAGTCATGCACACTTGTGCATTTTCAGCCAGGCCCAGTGGAGTTGGCCTAAAAACATTTCTTTCTTTAAGCCTGCTACATCCATCTCAAGTATTTATGGTCAAGGGTTAGCAGGGCCATCCAAATAGAATATGTGGTATGGGCTTTTTTAGTAGGTCATCCTACCAGATTAGGGTTTATCGATGACGAGCAACTGGCATTAGTAATAACTATGAGTTGATATCACACTTCTATATGTATAACACAAGAGGCAGTTGATCCTACTTAATTAAGTACTAAGATACCCCAGCCCATGCATTTGTCGCAAGTACCCCATATGTCCTATTTTTAGCAAAGTCATGCTAAAATTCACGGAAAATTTCAGCATGACCTTTGCTGAAAATAGGACATATGGAGTACCCGAATTTGCCGGAACGGAAGTTAATCGACATTCCGGCAAACTCAAGGGCCTCTTGGGGTACCTGCAAAATCATTATCCATGCGTAATGAAGTCGCCAATGGGTCATTTTAGAAGATCACAATGAGACTACCAGCAATGACCAAGTACCGGTGGAAATGTGAAATAGCACAAAATCCTATGACTGAATCCAACTCAAGACTTTTGTCATGGGATCCCACAAGCCCACATTGGTAACAATTTTACTTCAAACATGTTGTTACCGGCCAACAACAACTCCAGAACAGAGTTAGCAGAGAAGAAAAAGCACTATAGACGTTCATCTAAAAACTCTTAAATGGCACAGTGCAGAATCGTAAGCAAGATAGCAGGTGAAGCAACTATATCATACATAGCAGTTCATAGCAAAACTAGATGAATGTTTGGCCTCTTGATAAAAAACCATACATTAGCAGCATCACATACATCATACAGGATACATCAGCAGTTCATCAGTAGCATGTTGACGACTTCTAATTTAACAAAGTATCCTATTATTTTACCCTAATGAGACTAACCAACTGTTGAGGAGTTTGGCATATCTTCATAAAAAAGATTGTACAATTTTGTTTTCCCATTTCTTTTGCTTCAAAGAGTTATATATTCTTGATTCAGATATTATTCTCGCATGCTCTAGCAAATTATATGCATCTCTGACTGATTGTGCCAACTGCCATATGTGTTGCGTCAATCGGCATCACTACTTCTCCTCACAAGTAGCAGTAGAAATGGATGATGTAGATCCATCCACCCACTTTGAGTAAAAGGTTATAGCACCACAAATATACTTTTGCTTGCAAGGCTACATGTCTGAATTTTGACTGCATTCCAACACCAATATAAATTTTTGTTACTGCATTCTATGGTCTGTCTGAATTTGACAGAGTTATAAATAGAGTTGAGCAACAATGTAATGTACATTTACATGTTTTGTCATACTACACAACACAACTGCACAAACTGCCACTGATCATCCTCTATTCGGAGCAAGCTACAACAGTAGATACGAAACGATGGCTCATCGTGGGCAGCCGGTGCCGAGGGGCGCGGCGGCGGCTTCCTGTTGTCCCCGCTGCGGTAGAGGGCAAAGGGGCAGCCGGTGCAGAGGGCCATGGAGGACGACTGGGCTGCGGCGGGAGTGGGTACCAGCAGCGGCGAGTACAGGGACGGCGGCGGTGAGGTCCGGGACGGTGGCGGCGAGGTTGGCGGCGGCGCTGGAACCCTAGCGCACGGCCCTGCTCGAGGTTGTTGGGGATCGTTGCAGAAATTAAAAAATTTCTATGCATCACCAAGATCAATCTATGGAGTAACTAGCAACAAGAGGGGAGTGCATCTTCATACCCTTGAAGATCGCGAGTCGGATGCGTTGCAAGAACGCGGTTAGAGGAGTCGTACACGTAGCGATTCAGATCGCGACCGAATCTGATCTAAGCACCGAACAACGGTGCCTCCGCATTCAACACACGTGCAGCCGGGTGACGTCTCCCGCGCCTTGATCCAGCAAGGAGGAGGGAGATGTTGAGGAAGAAGGCTCCAACAGCAGCACGACGACGTGGTGGTGATGGAGTGGCAGTTCTCCGGCAGGGCTTCGCCAAGCTCACGCGGAGGAGGAGAGGTGTTGGGGAGGGGAGGGGTTGCGCCTTGGATGTGGTGCTGCAGCCCTCCCCTCGCCCCTATATTTATAGGGAGAAGGGGGAAGGGGGCCGTCCCCTCTAGATGAGATCTAGAGGGGGGCGGCGGCCAAGGGGGAGGGGGCTTGCCCCCCAAGCAAGGGGGGCGCCCCCCCCCCTTTAGGGTTCCCCCCAAACCCTAGGCGCATGGGCCCTAGGGGGGATGGCGCCCAGCCCACTAGGGGCTGGTTCCCTTCCACCTACAGCCCATAAGGCCCTCCGGGGCAGGTGGACCCTCCCGGTGGACCCCTGGAACCCCTCCGGTGGTCCCGGTACAATACCGGTATACCCCCGAATATTTCCGGTGACCGTATGATGACTTCTCATATATAAATCTTCACCTCCGGACTATTCCGGAACTCCTTGTGACATCCGGGATCTCATCCGGGACTCCAAACAACATTCGGTAATCACATACAAATCTTCCTAATAACCCTAGCGTCATCGAACCTTAAGTGTGTAGACCCTATGGGTTCGGGAACCATGCAGACATGACCGAGACAACTCTCCGGCCAATAACCAACAGCGGGATCTGGATACCCATGTTGGCTCCCACATGTTCCACGATGATCTCATTGGATGAACCACGATGTCGAGGATTCAAGCAACCCCGTATACAATTCCCTTTGTCAATTGGTACGTTACTTGCCCGAGATTTGATCGTCGGTATCCTAATACCTCGTTCAATCTCGTTACCGGCAAGTCACTTTACTCGTTGCGTAACAAATCATCCCGTGACCAACCCTTAGCCACAGTGAGCTCATTTCGATGATGTATTACCGAGTGGGCCCAGAGATACCTCTCCGTCATACGGAGTGACAAATCCCAGTCTCGATTCGTGCCAACCCAACAGACACTTTCAGAGATACCCGTAGTGAACCTTTATAGTCACCCAGTTACATTGTGACGTTTGGCACACCCAAAGTATTCCTACAGTATCCGGGAGTTGCACAATCTCATGGTCCAAGGAAAAGATACTTGACATTGGAAAAGCTTTAGCAAACGAACTACATGATCTTGCGCTATGCTTAGGATTGGGTCTTGTCCATCACATCATTCTCCTAATGATGTGATCCCGTTATCAATGACATCCAATGTCTATGGTCAGGAAACCATAACCATATGTTGATCAATGAGCTAGTCAACTAGAGGCTCACTAGGGACATGTTGTGGTCTATGTATTCACACATGTATTACAATTTCCGGATAACACAATTATAGCATGAACAATAGACAATTATCATGAACAAGGAAATATAATAATAACCATTTTATTATTGCCTCTAGGGAATATTTCCAATAGTCTCCCACTTGCACTAGAGTCAATAATCTAGTTACATTGTGATGAATCGAACACCCATAGAGTTCTGGTGTTGATCATGTTTTGCTCGAGGAAGAGGTTTAGTCAACGGATCTGCGACATTCAGGTCCGTATGCACTTTAAAAATATCTATGTCTCCATTTTGAACACTTTCACGAATGGAGTTGAAGCGACGCTTGATATGCCTGGTCTTCCTGTGAAACCTGGACTCCTTGGCAAGGGCAATAACTCCAGTGTTGTCACAGAAGAGAGTCATCGGGCCCGACGCTTTGGGAATAACTCCTAGGTCAGTAATGAACTCCTTCATCCAGATTGCTTCTTGTGCTGCCTCCGAGGCTGCCATGTACTCCGCTTCACATGTAGATCTCGCCACGACGCTTTGCTTGCAACTACACCAGCTGACTGCCCACCATTCAAAATATACACGTATCCGGTTTGTGACTTGGAGTCATCCAGATCTGTGTCGAAGCTAGCATCGACGTAACCCTTTACGACGAGCTCTTCGTCACCTCCATAAATGAGAAACATATCCTTAGTCCTTTTCAGGTACTTCAGGATATTCTTGACCGTTGTCCAGTGTTCCATGCCGGGATTACTTTGGTACCTTCCTACCAAACTCACGACAAGGTTTACATCAGGTTTGGTACACAGCATGGCATACATAATAGACCCTATGGCCGAGGCATAGGGGATGACACTCATCTTTTCTCTATCTTCTGCCATGGTCGGGCATTGAGCCGTGCTCAATCTCATACCTTGCAATACAGGCAAGAACCCCTTCTTGGACTGATCCATATTGAACTTCTTCAATAGCTTGTCAAGGTACGTACTTTGTGAAACACCAATGAGGCGTCTCGATCTATCTTTATAGATCTTGATGCCTAATATATAAGCAGCTTCTCCAAGGTCCTTCATTGAAAAACACTTGTTCAAGTAGGCCTTTATGCTTTCCAAGAATTCTATATCATTTCCCATCAATAGTATGTCATCCACATATAATATGAGAAATGTTACAGAGCTCCCACTCACTTTCTTATAAACACAGGCTTCTCCATAAGTCTGCGTAAACCCAAACACTTTGATCATCTCATCAAATCGAATGTTCCAACTCTGAGAGGCTTGCACCAGCCCATAGATTGAGCGTTGGAGCTTGCACACCTTGTCAGCATTCTTAGGATCGACAAAACCTTCTGGCTGCATCATATACAGTTCTTCCTTAAGGAAACCATTAAGGAATGCCGTTTTGACGTCCATTTGCCATCACTACTAGGGAAAACCTTATACACAGAAATTTAGCAACAGCGCGGGTTAAAAAAGGGCGCTAGTGCTAGATAGCAGTAGCGGTTCAAAATAAACCGCGCTGCAGATACGATCCTAGCAGTAGCGCGTGTGCCCGTAAAAGCGCTACTACTAATATTCCCATTGCTGGAACGATGTGCTACGCATAGCAGTAGCGGCCTTGCAGGAAGCGTGCTACCGCTAGGGCATGAGTAGCAGCGCGTTTCCCTGTAACAGCGCTACTGCTAATGGAAATAAAATAAAATGAAAAACAAATAGAAAAGTAAATGAAAATGAAAGAAATAGAAAAAGGAGAAAGAAAAAAATAAAATGTAAAGCAAAATAAATGAAAAAGCGAAAAAACAGAGAAAGGCTTAGCTGTAGCGTGTGTTAGTAAGAGGCGCTGTAGCTAACGCAGCTGCAACGCGTTTCCAGGACCCCCGCTATAGAAATAGAAAAGGAAATAAAAAAGAGAGAAAATTACATATGTATAGCAGTAGCGCGTTTTGGAAAAAGCGCTATAGCTACCTTAGCTATAGCGCGTTCTGCGAAACGCGCTACCGCTAGTTTTGACTT
>NC_041384.1:580814119-580820858 GCF_002162155.2 Triticum dicoccoides | reverse complement strand
CGATGTCGACGCCCCCGGAGCCACCAGAGCCGTGCGCCGTCGACGCCACCGGAGCCGCCCCCAACGCCACGGAGCCGCGCGGCCTCATCAACGCCACCGGAGCCACCGTCGACGCCACCGGATCCTCCCTCGCCACAAATGCCTCCCTCGCCGTCATCGGAGACGCCCCTGCCTCCCTCGCCACCACTGCCTCCCTCACCACCACCGGAGCCATCCTCTGTAAGCCCCCACCCCTCCTCTCTCTCTCATGCATAGGCTAGCTAGTTTAATTATGTTAATTATCTAGGTTAGGGCAAAAATTTAGTTAGGGATTTGACAGAGAAGTAGTTAGGTTAACTAGTTTAATTAGGTTAACTACCTAGGTTAGTGCAAAAATTTAGTTAGGGCTTTGACAGAGAACTAGTCAGGTTAACTAGTTTAATTAGGTTAATTATCTAGGTTATTTAGGCAAGTTTTATTTTAAAGATGATCCCTTCCTAGACTTTTATTGTTGATTATATCTTTTCATTGAAGTGGTCATGTTGTTTGTGCCCAAGTGGCATTGTTGTTTGAATGAAGCTGAGTGGCCTATATATGTTTTGCCGAAATGTTGATTCATTTCCGTTCTGGCAAATTTCAGGTTCTCGATTTGTCCACTTTTTAGCAAAGGTCATGCCAAAATTTTCCATGAATTTCGGCATGACTTGTGCTACAAACTAGGACATATCGAGTGCCCGGGATTTGCTGCACCAGGAAGGAGTCAACGTTCCTACAAAACATAGGCCTTTTGTATGTCATTATTCATTTTATTAGGTCTAGAATTAATTTACTAGATTTAATCGTAGGAAACATGGCTAGCAACGATGCAGGACAGGGTTCTGGTGATTGCGACGACGTCTACTAGGCGGCAGACGATTTTTTTAGCCTTGCCGATGATCAACCGGTGGCATCGGGGACTGAGATTGACACGCAGACCGGTGCTGAGACTGAGACCGACGTTGAGACTCAGACCGGCATCGAGACCGGCGCTGAGACTGAGACCAGTGCTGAGACTGAGACCGGCGCTGAGACTCAGACCGACATCGAGACCGGCGCTGAGACTGAGACCGGCGCTGCCTCGGGGAGCGGAGCCAGTGTAGAACAGAAAGCAAAGAGGCAACGGCTTCCTAACAAACTCAAGACTACTAGACTGGTGGCCACGGAGGTGGACGACGGCAATTTTGAGCCAAAGGCGCTCGAGGAAGCGCGTCGATGCTACGGCAATCAAATGTTGGAAATATGCCCTAGAGGCAATAATAAAATGGTTATTATTATATTTCCTTGTTCATGATAATTGTCTATTGTTCATGCTATAATTTTATTAACCGGAGACCGTAATACATGTGTGAATACGTAGACCACAATATGTCCCTAGTAAGCCTCGTTGATCAATAGATGGTTACGGTTTCCTGACCATGGACATTGGATGTCATTGATAACGGGATCACATCATTAGGAGAATGATTGATGGACAAGACCCAATCCTAAGCATAGCACAAGATCGTGTAGTTCGTCTGCTAAAGCTTTTCTAATGTCAAGTATCATTTCCTTAGACCATGAGATTGTGCAACTCCCGGATATCGTAGGAATGCTTTGGGTGTGCCAAACGTCACAACGTAACTGGGTGGCTATAAATACACACTATGGGTATCTCCGAAAGTGTCTGTTGGGTTGGCACGAATCGAGACTGGGATTTGTCACTCCGTGTGACGGAAAGGTATCTCTGGGCCCACTTGGTAGGACATCATCATAATGAGCTCAATGTGACCAAAGAGTTAATCATGGGATGATGTGTTACGGAACGAGTAAAAGTGACTTGCCGGTAACGAGATTGAACGAGGTATTGGGACACCGACGATCGAATCTCGGGCAAGTAACGTGTCGATTGACAAAGGGAATTGTATACATGATTGATTGAATCCTCAACATCGTGGTTCATCCGATGAGATCATCGTCGAACATGTGGGAGCCAACATGGGTATCCAGATCCCGCTGTTGGTTATTGGCCAGAGAGCTGTCTCGGTCATGTCTGCATGATTCCCGAACCCGTAGGGTCTACACACTTAAGGTTCGGTGACGCTAGAGTTGTTATGGGAATTAGTGTGCAGTTACCGAATGTTGTTCGGAGTCCCGGATGAGATCCCGGACATCACGAGGAGTTCCGGAATGGTCCGGAGGTAAAGATTTATATATGGGAAGTCCTATTTTGGCCACCGGAAAATGTTCGGGATTTTTCGGTATTGTACCGGGAAGGTTCTAGAAGGTTCCGGAGTGGGGCCCACCTGCATGGGGGGACCCACATGAACGTGCGTAGTCTGGGAAAGGCCCCACACCCCTGGTCAAGGCGCACCAAGATCCCCCCTTAGAAGGAATAAGATCATATCCCGAAGGGATAAGATCAAGATCCCTAAAAAGGGGGGATAATAATCGGTGGGGAAAGGAAATGATGGGATTTCTTTCCCCCACCTTTGCCAACGCCCCAATGGACTTGGAGGGCAAGAAACCAGCCCCCTCCACCCCTATATATAGTGGGAAGGCGCATGGGAGCCGCACCCCTTCCCCTGGCGCAGCCTCTCCCTCCCCAACACCTCCTCCTCCTCCGTAGTGCTTGGCGAAGCCCTGCCGGAGAACTGCAAGCTCCACCACCACGCCGTCGTGCTGCCGGAGCTCTCCCTCAACTTCTCCTCTCCCCTTGCTGGATCAAGAAGGAGGAGACGCCCCCGGGTTGTACGTGTGTTGAAAGCGGAGGCGCCGTTGTTCGGCGCTTAGATCGGAATCAACCGCGATCTGAATCGCTATGAGTATGACTCCTTCATCCGCGTTCTTGTAACGCTTCCGCATCGCGATCTTCAAGGGTATGAAGATGCACTCCCCTCTCTCTCGTTGCTAGTCTCTCCATAGATTGATCTTGGTGATGCGTAGAAAATAATTTTTAATTTCTGCAACGATCCCCAACAGTAGCATCATGAGCTAGGTCTATGCGTAGTTTCTATGCATGAGTAGAACACAAGTTGTTGTGGGCGTCGATTTTGTCAATTTACTTGCCGTTACTAGTCTTATCTTGATTCGGCGGCATCGTGGGATGAAGCGGCCCAGACCGACCTTACACGTACGCTTACGTGAGACATGTTCCACCGACTGACATGCACTAGTTGCATAAGGTGGCTAGCGGGTGTCTGTCTCTCCCACTTTAGTCGGATCGGATTCGATGAATAGGGTCCTTATGAAGGGTAAATAGAAATTGGCATATCATGTTGTGGCTTTTGTGTAGGTAAGAAACGTTCTTGCTAGAAACCCATAGCAGCCACGTAAAACATGCAACAACAATTAGAGGACGTCTAACTTGTTTTTGCAGGGTATGCTATGTGATGTGATATGGCCAAAAGGATGTGATGAATTATATATATGTGATGTATGAGATTGATCATGTTATTGTAATAGGAATCACGACTTGCATGGTCATGAGTATGACAACCGGCAGGAGCCATAGGAGTTGTCTTAATTTATTGTATGACCTGCGTGTCATTGAAAACGCCATGTAATTACTTTACTTTATTGCTAACCGTTAGCCATAGTAGTAGAAGTAATAGTTGGCGAGACAACTTCATGAAGACACGATGATGGAAATCATGATGATGGAGATCATGGTGTCATGCCGGTGATGAAGGTGACCATGCCGCGCCTCAAAGATGAAGATCAAAGGCGCGAGATGATATTGGCCATATCATGTCACTCTATGATTTGCATGTGATGTTTGTCATGTTTACATCTTATTTGCTTAGAACGACGGTAGCATAAATAAGATGATCCCTCATAAAATTTCAAGAAAGTGTTCCCCCTAACTATGCACCATTGCAAAAGTTCGTTGTTTCGAAGCACCACGTGATGATCGGGTGTGATAGATTCTAACATTCGCATACAACGGGTGTAAGCCAGATTTACACATGCAAAACACTTAGGTTGACTTGATGAGCCTAGCATGTACAGACATGGCCTCGGAACACAAGAGACCGAAATGTCGAACATGAGTCGTATAGCGGATACGATCAACATGAAGATGTTCACCGATGATGACTAGTCTGTCTCACGTGATGATCGGACACAGCCTAGTTGACTCGGATCATGTATCACTTAGATGACTAGAGGGATGTCTATATGAGTGGGAGTTCATTAAATAATTGATTAGATGAACTTAATTATCATGGACATAGTCAAAAGGTCTTTGCAAATTATGTCGTAGCTCATGCTTTGGTTCTACTGTTTTATATATGTTCCTAGAGAAAATATAGTTAAGAGTTGACAGTAGCAATTATGTGGACTGGGTCCGTAAACTGAGGATTGTCCTCATTGCTGCGGAGAAGGATTATGTCCTTAATGCACCGCTCAGTGTGCTAAACCTCGAGCGTCGGTTTTGGATGTTGCGAACATCTGACATGCACGTTTTGATGACTACATGATAGTTCAGTGCATAGTGCTAAATGGTTTAGAATTGAGGCACCAAAGACGTTTTTGAAACATCACAAAACATATGAGATGTTCCAAGGACTGAAATTGGGATTTCAGGCTAGTGCCCACGTCAAGAGGTATGAGACCTCTGACAAGTTTCTTAAGCCTGCAAACAAAGGAGAAAATCTCAATCGTTGAGCATGTGCTCAGATTGGATGAGTACTACAATCGCTTGAATCGAGTGGGAGTTAATCTTCCAGATGAGATAGTGATGGTTCTCCAAAGTCACTGCCACCAAGCTACTAGAGCTTCGTGATGAACTATAACATATCAGGGATAGATATGATGATCCTTGAGCTATTCGTGACACCGCAAAAGTAAAAATCAAATAGGAGCATCAATTGTTGATGGTTAGTAAAACCACTAGTTTCAAGAAGGGCAAGGGCAAGAAAGGGATACTTCATGAAACGGCAAATCAGTTGCTGCTCTAGTGAAGAAACCTAAGGTTGAACCCAAACCCGAGACTAAGTGCTTCTGAAATGAGGGGAACGGTCACTGAAGCAGAACTACCCTAGATGCTTGGTAGATGAGAAGGCTGGCAAGGGCGATAGAAGTATATTGGATATAAATTATAATGTGTACTTTACTAGTACTCCTAGTAGCACCAGGGTATTAAATACCGGTTCGGTTTCTAAGTGGTAGTAACTCGAAATAAAAAGCTACGGAATAAACGGAGACTAGGTGAAGGTGAGATGATGATGATCTCATCGGATGAACCACGATGTCGAGGATTCAAGCAATCCCGTATACAATTCCCTTTGTCAATCAGTACGTTACTTGCCCGAGATTTGATCGTCGGTATTCCAATACCTCGTTCAATCTCGTTACCGGCAAGTCACTTTACTCATTGCGTAACACATCATCCCGTGACCAACCCTTAGTCACATTGAGCTCATTTCGATGATGTATTAACGAGTGGGCCTAGAGATACCTCTTCGTCATACGGAGTGACAAATCCCAGTCTCGATTCGTGCCAACCCAACAGACACTTTCAAAGATACCCGTAGTGCACCTTTATAGTCACCTAGTTACGTTGTGGCATTTGGCACACCCAAAGTATTCCTACAGTATCCGGGAGTTGCACAATCTCATGGTCTAAGGAAAAGATACTTGACATTAGAAAAGCTTTATCAGACGAACTACACGATCTTGCGCTATGCTTAGGATTGAGTCTTGTCCAACACATCATTCTCCTAATGATGTGATCCCGTTATCAATGACATCCAATGTCCATGGTCAGGAAACCGTAACCATCTGTTGATCAATGAGCTAGTCAACTAGAGGCTCACTAGGGACATGTTGTGGTCTATGTATTCACACATGTATTACGATTTCCGGATAACACAATTATAGCATGAACAATAGACAATTATCATGAACAAGGAAATATAATAATAACCATTTTATTATTGCCTCTAGGGCATATTTCCAACAGAGGTAAGCCCAAGAAGTCAGACCAAGGGCGCGTGGTAGGCACGAGCCACGGAGAAGTGAGGGGCGCGGGGGAGGGGAGCCAGGGGGCTTACTGGGGAGGGCTGGGAACGGCATGGGGTCGCCAACGATCTCCGCGGCCGAAAAAGGAAGAAGGGGTCGAGGATGACGCTTCGGGGCTCTTCCGGTCACGTGAGCCGTCGGGGAGGACGAGGAAGACGCGACGGTGCTTCTGGGATCAGCGGCAGAGCGAGGGGAGCACGGTGGCGCGGCTATGGCATCGGGGGACGACGACTGGGCGGCGGAAGGAGGGGGTGAGGGTGTGGCGAGGGGGGGAAGTGGATCTGGCGAGGGAGGGACGAAGGGATCGGGCGAATTAGCTGAAGATTACTAATGGCGCACCCCCTAGCGGTGCGCCATTAGTATGTTTTTTTATAGCAATGGCGCACCCCCGAGCGGTGCGCCATAAGTAATCTTTTTTAGATAGCAATGGCGCACCAGCCAGCGGTGCGCCATAAGTAATTTTTTTTGTTGCATCTAATAATTTTTTAGAAAAATAATATGAATATGAAACAGTAATAAATTTTTATAGAAACAATAATTTTTTTTTAAAATATCATCAAATTTGTTATTTGAAAATATTTATGAATATAAAAAAATATCATCAAATTTGTTATTTGAAAATATCATCAAATTTTTTATTTGAAAATATAATCAATTTTTTTTTGGATTTTTAGTTGCATTCATTTGTGACGGTGGAGCGGGGAAGGTGCGGGGGGTCGTC
>NC_041384.1:580721546-580813441 GCF_002162155.2 Triticum dicoccoides | reverse complement strand
GTGCGTGGGTGCTTGTGATGCGCCATTAGTAGTTTTGCAAAAAAAATTATAATAATGATGCACTGTGTGGCAGGTGCGCCATTACTAGTTAAAACTAGTAATGGCGCACTGTGCCTGATGCGCCATTAGTATTTCTGAAAAAATAATAAAAAAGTTGTTACTAGTGGCGCACCGTGGGTCTGGTGCGCCACATGATGCGCCACTGCTATATAGTAGTGGCGCACCACATGTCTGGTACACCATTGGTGGCCATATCATCTATAGCCCTTTTCCTAGTAGTGTGCATCTGGGGGTGCTCCTAGGCGGCGACGGACCGGGTGGCGGCGGGGTTCCCTGACGCGGCGCGGGCGGGCGGCTGGACGGCGACGACAGCGTTGGCGGCAGGGTGGCGCAGCGACGGGTCCTAGCGTCGACGCTCGGCCCAGATCTAGGCCCTATAGGCCCCATCTGGGCTTGGGCGGGCCGGTGGCAGGGCTGATCTGTGGCGAAACTTACGGGAGGCGGGGGAACGGTGTTGAGCGGCGGGGTGCTGGCGGCGCTGGCGCCTGCCTGCTGCAGCATGGCCGGCGGGGCTTAGCGGGCCCGTTGCGGACCTGGCCGGGTCAGGGGTGGCCTGGTTTGCCCCGCTGCCGTGTTCGGACGGCAACCGCGACTATGCTGCATGTACGGGCCTCTCGTACAACGGCGGAGGTGGTTCCCTCCCGCTTGGCCTTGGTGTTGCTGCTTCCGTCGCTTGGCTCTTCTTTCGGGTCTTTTTGGCCTCGTGTTGGTGCTCGTAGTGAGACAGCTTGGGTGGCGACGCAACCGCGATGGCGCATGGTGTTGGGCGGTGGTTTGGCTGGTCGGCTCCGGTTGGGCGGTGGGGTTGGAGTGCGGGAGAAATTCTTGCCGGTTCGGCCAGTTCCGATGCGGTGACACCGATGGATGCCACCATTCCTTCTTCGAGGGTGTTGGTGGTAGCCATCCTCCACTTCCCTCCGTGTATCGGGGGGAAACTCTAGGACTCATCCGGGCAGCAGCGTCGTCGGCGTCGCATTCTTTCTTGAAGGTGCTGCTTTGTACGTGGCAGATCGAAGCCTCGGATGGTGATGATTTGTCTTCAAAAGACGCAGCAGTGACGGTTCATTCATGCTTTGTCGAGCTGTCGTTTTTAGCATTTATTTCTTTTTTTTTTGGGGTTTGATGTGCTGCTTGCCTCAACAACGGTGTTTGTTACTTTGAAATACAAAATGAGAACCTTTTTGGGTAAGACGCCGCCGTAGCACACGCTCACGAGCAATTGCGTGCTCCAGCTCTCCTTTGGATGACGACTTGTGTGCTTGTCGTTTGTCGGTAACCTTTACACATTTGCTGTACTGACAGCCTGACACACAGCCAGACAGCAGACTCAGGCGTCTATAAGTCTATTCCATCATAGCCTCTAAATTTTTTTGCGAATGCATTGATAGAAGGAGTAGAATGACTACAGAGAGGGATACAACCCATGACACGAACGCACGCAGGCGTGAACATGATGTCCAAAGCAGACAGACAAGGGATGCTCGGCCCAAATAGAGAATACATCACAGCTAACCTACCAAGCCCGAACCGAGACCGGCAATGCCAAACTAGCAAGACTTCCAACATAAGCCAGAACACGGGGACACCGCGAGCGAGCAAGATAGCGCCTTCAAGAAGGAATTCGTCGCCGAGACGTCGTTGCCATCCGATCCGGTCCGGAGGAACCAGACCTAGGGTTTTTCCTGAGCTCGAAGAGGGGCGCGGTTGAGAGCCTTGATAACGCCTCCAAAGAGGGAACGACATCCGCAGACGCCGTCGCTACCAGTACCAGCAAGCCGAGCAAGGATTTCTCCCAGGCCTCGGGCTGGGCAATCCCATAGCCGCCGTATCTGGAGTCGAATGAGGAAGTCGACGCTGGTCGGAGCCACCATGTCGGAAGGGGATTGGAGGCACCTACCCTCGGAGGGTGGCACCGTCTCTGAACACACGAGCGCTGGATCTAGCAAAAGGCAAGGCTTTGAGGCATACAGGTAGGACAGGCGGCAAAGCAAACCACAAGCGGGTGGGCCGACGACGATTAGCAACGCCGGCAAACAGGGATTGAAGGAACGCAGATCCATGTTGCCGATGCCATAGCTGTCGGGACATCGGTGAGCCAAGCGAGCTGGAAGGGACGCAACTGCTGGTCCGCCAAGGCCAGAGCTGCCCGGCATAGGACGCCGTCAACCATGGACGCCGGAGAGACACGGATCCAAGGTCACCGGAGCCGGATCAGCGCCAACAAGTACCCGCATTGAGGAGCCCCGAGGCTGCCACTAGCACTGTAGCCTCGGTAGATGCCAGTGCTCTACCGAGGCTAAATTAAAACTGCGTAAAACCTAGTAACTTCTAGTGCTCTAGTAGATGCTTGCAGAAGCAGGGGAAAGCACCCAAAACAAATATTGAAACCAAGCTGAAACCTCGCAGCCGATGAATTCTACTTCGTTTCCCAGAATTCGACATGCATTGCCCAACCGCATGCTCATGGAAATTCATGGGTAAAACATCCCAGATGATATTTCAGAACCGGAGGGGAGACATACGTGATCTCGCTCATTTTATGTCAGCCTAGTTAGGTCACGCTGGGTTTGGCGCAACATCGTCGAACTGGTCTTGCAACTTGTCCTCTTACTTTTGTCTTGTAACCATAGATATGCACTTTGTTACCCTCGCTGAATTTACCACAGAAGACCGGTTCAGAGAAATGTCAGCGGGCGTCGCTGTAAGGGCGAGCTACCTGCATGGTTCCTCGCCAAAATGCACCAATCCTGGGCTGGGACCTCGTTATCACGCTGACGGGCAGTAGTAGGTTAGAACCGAGTTAGTCAAACTAAACTCCATGGCAACTTGGCAAGTTGCATTTTCCGATTTTAGGTGAAATGCAAGTTACATTTCCTACATGAAAAGGCCATCTACTGATGATCAGAACGTTTTGTTTCATCCACATTGTTAATTGAGCGCCGAGGCCAAGTCAAGTCAAGTCAATCCGCATACTACTAAATTGTGTTACTGTACTTGGTTTCCTCGGCCATATAACTGCGTACACAAGTCATTTGTTGCGGATACCAAGCTTCTTAATTTGCATGATTGCTTACCAACATTGCAACAACGGAACAACACCAAATGGCGATCAGCTTCAGTTGGTCGGCAAGTACAAAGCTGACATGGACCTTTACGCTGCTTCTCATCCTGCTCACGACGATTCAAGTTCATGGCCAGTCTACTACCGATGGTAATTCATGTCATATCCTCCGAGCTTTTACCCTTCTATATCATGCACCTTTATAAGCTCTGCTCCATCTGCACCCACAGTTCAGTTTACTTCAGCGTGCAACTTAAGAAATCTCACTTTACTGAAAATCTCAGAAATCAACAAATTAGTAGCTACCGCATGCCTAGCCATTACATGTCATGATCATTGCTTGGAGCATCTCTAGCCCAGCCCCCAAAAGTCATATATATATGGACAGAACATTTTGGTTTAGGGAATTAACACTCATCTAGCCGATCCGTCATTTCTTAGTTAAAAAAAACAGCTTTTTTCATCCCCAAAACTCTGGCCTCTAGCCCATTTTTCTCTGAGAAGAGCACTTCTGAATACTAGTAAGATGTACGTGCAAAAGCATGTAACATATCAGGTACTTCTACATTCAAAATTGCGGGACTAACTATAGGTACTCGAATCGGTGATGCTCTTATGATGTCATTGGCTAATCGCTCCTATGAATAGCTATGCTTGGCTCCTCACGTGCTGACATGTTCAAGAAATAGTCATAGATAGAGGAATTACCGGGATGGTGCCCACAGGGAAGAAAATAAAGGTTTAAAAAAAAGGATTACCCCCGGCCTCTGCATCAGAATGATGTATGCAGCCATAAAGAGGTATGCGCGTGGAACTCTAGGGTCTTCAACTACCGTCTTCTGACACCAACCACAAAGAAAGAGGAGACGGTTGTGAGCTTGGTGGCGAATCTGTGTGAATCTGGCCGTTAGATTTTCAAGATCCAATGGAGTATTTACTGCCACATGGGTATACAATTGAGTTCACTCAGTATGATCTAGGTCTGATGTTTAATGTCATACCGTTGATTCATATGCAATGAACTAGTTTCAATTTGTGTTTGAAATGAATTTGTGTGCAAAAAAACTATCTGGGAAATTAAGTTTTGAGGGATGGGCTTGATGGACAAAAGTTTAATTCCTAAAAATGGGGAATTAAATGAAATTACGAGGGACGGGCTAGAGATGCTCTCGGTAGATCTTAAACTCGGAGCACGTGAAACTGATACTTACTCTCTCCATTATGCAGGATTCGTAAACATCGATTGTGGATTCACAAACACTAGTGCCTACATCGACAACACTCTAAAAATACTGTATCGTTTTGATGGTGAATTGGTCGACGGCGGTTTGAGCTACGAAATTTTGGAAGAGTTCATGTCTGGTGTAGCGAATGAGCAACAAAAAAACCTGAGGAGCTTCCCTGACGGCTCAAGGAATTGCTATACACTGCCATCCACCATTGGCAAGAAGTATCTATTGAGGGCCACATTTACTTACGGCAACTACGATAGGTTGAACAGAACTATGGACGGGTCTTTGTTTCGGTTTGGGCTCCACATCGGTGTCAATTTCTGGGAGGGGGTGAACTTGACAAATATGGATCCATCAAGCACCATATGGAAGGAGGTGCTCACTGTTGCTCCAGGCAACAACCTGTTGGTCTGTCTGATAAACTTCGGTACAGGGACTCCCTTCGTGTCTTCATTGGAGCTGAGACCACTGCAAGGTACCATGTACCCTTTTGTGAATACTTCAATGTCAATCAGCTACTTTAAGCGGATCAGATTTGGCAACGTCGCTGACCCTATCACAAGGTGAGACGAGGCTGCCATCCATTATTAATTTATAAGATTTGATCTGAATTATGCCTGTCAATGGTTCTATATTTAGTTTTGTTTGCGGGTAAAAAAAACTAAATATAGAACCATTTACAGGCATAATTCAGATCGAATGCATTTAAAGTGTTTGGCTCTAGATCCTGCAATTACGTTTAAGTTGTATACGTAACAAAAATTAAATCTCAAGGTGATACGAAGTTGGGATTGCTAAATCCTATAGCAAGTGCCTTTTAAGTAAATACTAAATACCAAAACATTAGCGTGATGTGCTGCCTATTTATCTATTTTTCCTTGTCTATGTTTGCCATGAAGATATCCAACAGACGATTATGACCGGTTCTGGGAAAGCTGGCCCAAAATTCTCTACCCCTTTATCAACCTGGACACTGTCAATAAAGTGGACAGCCTCCCCAGCAGCAATCTCTTCAGCATGCCGTCAGCCATCTTCGAGAAGGCCTTGACCATAGACATGAACAACTCCAGCATGCGCATCTCCGTGGCAGCGGATCTCAATCTAGACCCCAAGAGCCTACAGCTTCTCCCGATCTTTCACTTTGCTGATATCAGCAACAGCAACCTGAGCAGGAGGTTTGACATCTACAGCGCCGAAGGTTTGCTGTTTCCAGGCTTCTCCCCGTCGCGATTCCAGATGGACAGCAAGTACAAGATTGGGCACTTCCTGCACAACGCCAATGTATTCTTCACCTTGAACAAGACGAGCGGCTCGAGTCTTCCACCACTCATCAACGCTTTGGACGTGTACTCGCTCATCCGGATGGATAATCTCACCACTGACTCTGACGATGGTAAGATTAATTTACATACTGCACATGCATTGCACATTTGCCATGTATGACAGATTCACATGATCATCTTGCAGTTTCCAATGCTAATGACCGAGGTCTCGCTGTCTAGACCCCTAAAGATTAACAAACTCCAGTTGACATTGTCACGATCTTTACTAGAGTAATAGGATTAAATTTATCAACCAACAGATTTAGTTGTACACTCAACTCCTGAGTAAGCCATCTTCTTAAGGTCAATTGATACCAATGTGCCATGGGAAGATCATAGATGATAAATGAATTAGTACAATTATCAGTTCTATGATAAGATAATATTTGGATATATATGCAATGATATTGCAACTTCTTAAGCTAATCTTTTCATCTTCTAAAAACATACAATATAAGCCGCCCATACCCAACTTATACAGCTACTTTATGCCGCGCATATTTGTTTCCATTGCCTTTTGCTGTTGTAGCCAAGTATATAAAAGAAGTCAAGACGCACTACAATTTGGCACAAAGAAACTGGAATGGAGATTCATGCTCCCCAAGAGAGTATTCTTGGGAAGGTTTGACTTGCGACTACTCCAAGAGCAACCAGAATCCGAGGATTGTCACAGTGTAAGAGCATAACCAGGACTTATATCATATACATTTTGAAAACACATGTAATTTAGTTGAAACCCGAAAGCACATGTAATTTAGTGTAGACCTGAACCACATAAAAATATTTACGTTATCTTCAAAATCCATGTTAGCTTGATGCTATCACTAGATTAAGATGACTTGTATTAAAATGAGTTGGTTTTGCAGAAATCTGTCTACCAGCAGACTGAGGGGTGGATTTGCCATATCATTCATGAACATGACATCGCTTGAAAACTTGTAAGTGGCGCCCACCACATAATATTGATGGGCTCAATGAAATTATGTTGACATGTTTTGTGATCCTAATAACGATATATATATAGGGATTTATCACACAACAATTTGACGGGAGCTATTCCAGACTATCAATTACAGTCACTTAAATTTCTGTAAGTCTACATGCTGATTACATCTGTGGTTGATGGTAGTGCTGATTACATTTGTGGTTGATGGTTAAATTTTAGATGAATGATTTTTACTATTATTTTTCAGTGACTTGTCAAATAACAAGCTAGATGGACCAATCCCTGATTCTATTCTTCAAAGATTTCAGGCCGGTTCGCTGGACTTAAGGTTTTGCCATGCTCCATTGCACAATTCCTTACTAGATTTTTTTTCTTAAAACTAAACAACTACACCTAAAAGGAATAGGCTTAGCATAAAGTTGGTTATCAAAGAAAACAATTCCAGGTTTAGCAGAATCTTTGCACATATAGCAGTGCATTGGTTAAAAGTTAAAACGCATCTGAATTTGCCTTTTTCTGGCCACTGTTTGGTTAGTGGCATACTTGTGGCGTGCCACACTTTGCTAGCACTATGCCAGAGCATCCCCACTTGGCATATACATAAACTTTTGATATTTTTTTACCAAATTGTGGTGGCCAATCTGGATGCCACAAAAAGATCTTCGAGACACACTTCCCTGTGCATTTTATCGATCCAAATGTGCCTTTAATTACATGTACTAGCATCTAGTGACTATAAATACTTTTGTCATCTATGGGCTTTCAAAATGAGAGGTAGATAAGGACCTATTAGTGCTGAGATCCCGTCCCGTCCCGTACGTCTCCCTCCCGAGCCGCCCCCCGCGTGGGCGACCGGGAGGCCCCAGATCCCATCGCCGCCGAACCTCTCCCACTCCTCCTCCTCCTCCCTCGCCGCCGTCCAAGGGCGCGGCCAGGCGAAGCCTAGCCGTCGCCGGCGGCGGCGGGGACTCGGGCCCTCTCGCTCGGGTGGGGCTGGCGCGGGCCGGCGCCGCCGGGCCGGAGCGTGGCGGCGGGCCGGTCGCCACGGCGGGTGGTGGCGGCACCTCGGCGACGTTGATTCCCTGCGGCAGGAGGCCTTGCGATCTGGTGCGTCGCGGCCGCCAGGGACGGCGGCGGTGTGACCGGATCGGTTCGCGGCGGCGCGGCCGGATTGATCGCTGGTCAGTCGTCGGCACGGTGGTGGGTGCGACTCGTCGGCAGCTGGGCAGATCCGCGGGATTCTACCCTTGTCTGGCCCTTAACAGCGCGGGCAACTACGGGGGAAACCCTAGATCTCCTTGGGATCGAGCGATGGCGGCGCTTTTGCGTCGTAGTCCCTCTTTAGGGCATTGTTTTGGAGTTTGCTCCGGTTGAAGGGACCAGCGACGTCGGCGCACGTCTGGTGGAGCAACTGTCGATGAAAATCGCGCCGACTACGGTCATGGCGGACGATGGCGGCGTCTTAGATGTCGTTCCCTTGTCGAGGCATCGTCGTTGCAGTCTGCGTCATCAGGCTCGGGATGCTCCGGGGGAAACCCTAGATCTGGGTCTTCCGGATCGGACGATGATGGCGTTTTATCGCTTTCCCTCCTGGGGGCATCGTTTTGGAGTAAGTGCTGGCTGGGGGATGGTGGAGCGGTGCTTCATCTCACACATCGATGGCGGCGGATATCGGCGGCATGGCGCTGTGGAGGCTCGGCGTCCGATGCACGGAGATGGACTCGCGCAGGAGGAGGTTGCTGTCTGGCGTCATGGTGACGTCGATAGCAGAGTGGCCAGACAAGGTAGAAGCCTCAATATGATCTGAAGACGGACCTGTGGAAGATGGCGGCGACGACACACGAGTGCGTCTGACCGGATTGTGCCCCAGACCCAGTATGTGGCTCGGCTGGGGCTTCCGAATATGTTTCGACTTCCGGCTTTTGATGTTAGGCTTAGGTGAGTGGTTTGGGTAGTGGCCCAGCTAGCACCCCTTCATCATTTTGGATAGGAGTAGCGGCATGTGTTGCCAAGATGGTGGATTGAGGCACATTGTTGTAATACTTTGTAAGGTCCTCGAGAATAATCAATAAAGTGGCTGTATGCATCTCCCAGATGCAGAGGCCGGGGGTCATCCTCCTTTTCTAAAAAAAATGTAACTGCACATGATTTAGAAACCATGTAGTTTGTTCTTTTGGAAGGTAGAGATGTTTAGAAGCACTATTAGCAAGTTAGTTGTGTTAGAACATAGAGGTGTGTTATAATCAATTAATCATAGCTTTATAGAGAAGCTGAGATCTTTTGAGCTTATTTTTTACGCATGATATTTAATTGTATCACTAGATTAGAAGGCAATCCTGTATGCTCAAACGTCAAAGATACATACTGTTCAAAGAAGAAGAAGAAGACCACATCTACCGTGCTTATCGCAGTGATAGTTCCTGTGGTACTGGTATCCCTCCTAGTAGTGATGGGCATACTCTGGAAGTTATACTGGAAAGGTAAGACGAAATTCTATGCTCTAAATTTACCTTTCATCAGTGCAATATGGTAAACAGAAGACAGCAGCTTCGTACCTAAACTTTCATGTAAAAAACAAATTCTTGACTCTTCAGGGAAGTCAGGAGATGATGAAGATTCTGCTATGTATGAAGAGGAAACTCCACTACATATTGATATCAGACGGTTCACGTACGCAGAGCTGAAGCACATAACAAACAACTTCCAATCAATCGTTGGAAAAGGAGGTTTTGGTACTGTTTATCATGGCACACTGGAGAATGACGATGAAGTAGCTGTTAAGGTGCTTATGGAGACATCAATAGCAGAGTCAACAGACTTCCTCCCTGAGGTATAACACAAAACCAACTAGGCCACGTCATTACTTTCCTCAAGACAAAATTAAGGTTGCAAAACCTACAAAATCATTTCCACAGTCCATATTCGATAAAACAATGCAACTGGCTTCAGGTCTAGGATGTTTGGTAACTCTATCAATTATCGCAGGTGCAAACCTTGTCCAAAGTTCATCACAAGAATCTCGTGACTTTGCAAGGATATTGCCAAAACAAGAAATGCCTAGCACTTGTTTATGATTTCATGCCTAGAGGAAATCTTCAACAGCTTTTAAGAGGTGGTTTCTCCCTTAACTTTTATTAGTGTTCCTATCAAGCATAGCTGACTTAGGCTTGCAGTTAATTATTATCACTAATTTGACATGACCTAGTCTTACTATAAAAAATTAAACTATAAAACCAAGCTACTCTGGCTTTGACATTGTACTGCAATCAGGATATTCATGTTAAACTGAATTCCATGTTAAAGGTGTAGTTGATTGACTAAAGTGTTACTGCTGCTATTCAATATAGTTGAGTTGGTAGACCAAATTTACTCTGTGTAGATAATGTACTAACAATTGCGGCCACCATAGCTGCATTCGCAGAGCAGCATATCTTAATGTCATAGTCATGGCATGATCATAAATATCAGGTAAACAATTGGGGCTGCCACAGTCACATTCTTAGTCATAGGTCCTAAACATGGCATGATAGCCACAAATTATAAACATGTACATCTTTCAAAGCCAGCAACAAACCAAAAACTAGAGAGGTATGTGTTCAAAGAATATGTCAATAACTTGGTTCGCTCGCTGATTAGATTTGTACATAAAAATGCTCCACTAGAGGAAAGGAAAAGCAGTTATCTCTTGAAGATCAAAGTGCATGTATTAGTTAGCTTAGATATGTGCAAAAATTACAGAAATTGGTATTTATGCTAGTACCATGAACATATCAAATGGAACTCACATTAATTAGGTATGTACTGATGCAGGAGGTAACTATAGTTTGAATTGGGAACAACGACTCCATATTGCACTTGATGCTGCACAAGGTCCGCATTTCAGTTGTGTGTTTGCCTTTAGGCCATGTATGTATGTGTGTGTTCTCTTCTTTTCTAGGTCATGTATGTGTGTTGACAAAGTACGGGTTTGAATAAACTGCAGGACTGGAGTATCTACATGAGTTATGCACCCCATCAATAGTGCACAGAGATGTGAAGACCCCCAACATCCTTCTGGACAAGAATCTGGTGGGGATAATATCTGATTTTGGGCTTTCGCGGGCTTTTAACGATGCTCACACGCACATATCTACTGCTGCTGCTGCTGGCACTCCTGGGTACATCGACCCCGAGTACCATGCATCTTACCAAATCACTGTCAAGACAGACGTTTACAGCTTCGGCATCGTGCTCTTGGAGATCATCACCGGACAACCCCCACTATTAATGGACCCTCAGACCGTCCACCTACCAAATTGGGTGCGCCAAAAGATAGCTATGGGAAGCATTCACGATGTTGTAGATAAGAGGCTGCTGGATCAGTACGATGCCAGTTCCCTGCAGAGCGTGGTGGACCTTGCCATGAACTGCGTGGAAAACGCAGCCATCGACAGGCCAACCATGACTGTGGTTGCCACGAGGCTCAAAGGGTTGTTGCCAGCGGTTTCAAGTGAAAAGCAGTCTGCTTCTGCGACCCCTCGACGTACCTACTCCATGGATAGTGAAATTCCAAGGCAGTTCCAGCTGATGATTTCAGGAGCAAGCAACGAGGGGAGCTCCTTCCAGTCTGGCTATACCAATGGGATGTCACAAACGAGCCTCTTTTCTGGACGGTGAAAGGGATACTGTGTTTTTTGTGGCATCTACTTAGATAACTTTTGGTAATTTACTTAAGTGCATCACCATATCGTCCGTAAATCAGAATTCAGTACTTGTATCATTTTCAGTTTATAACGAAATTCAGTAATGTCCCGGCAAAAAAAAGATGATTCAGTAATTGTGTCATTTTCAGTTTATAATACTGCTCGTTTACCGCCGGTAATGGTTTTCAGGCATGAAGCATCCCCTTCCATTTGAGAACTTGGTGGTCGATTAATCGGTGCTTATACATTAAATCCACACACCTCAATCCTAGGACAAGTGGGCTGCTTACACATTGCCGCTTAGGAATTCCTCCTTTTATTCCCCAACCTCGCTCACTAGGCTGTGGATTCAAAGCAAAGTACTCCCACCATTTCTAAATATAAATCATTTTAGAGATTTCAATACGAAGTACATACGAATGTATATAGATATATTTTGAAGTGC
This sequence comes from Triticum dicoccoides, assembly GCF_002162155.2. Classification (NCBI taxonomy): domain Eukaryota; kingdom Viridiplantae; phylum Streptophyta; class Magnoliopsida; order Poales; family Poaceae; genus Triticum; species Triticum dicoccoides. The sequence continues at coordinate 580,801,693 of NC_041384.1, read as the reverse complement.
AGATTCACTCATTTTGCTCCGTACATAGTCTATATTGGAATCTCTAAAAAGGAAAGTGCATGGATAAACCCAGGTACATATGAACCCACTTTGAAAAACACATTTCTAAATGCTAAAAAATTCCGAAAAGGGCTGCATGGGTATGTATTCATATTCTATGTGTGTGCATAAAGTTTCACGGAAAAATAACTTTTTTTATGGCCTGTGCAAAAAAGACAAAAAATTATGTCGTGAAACGCTATTTAGAAGCACAGAAATTTGTCTTTTTTTGCGGAGACAAAACAAAAACATATTTTTGCACAAAACTTTGCGTCGCGCACACACATTTGTGAACATGTATGCATGGAATTTTCTTTTGATTTTTTTAAGATTTTAAAACGTACTTAAAATGCATTTTTTGAAAAGTAGATGCAGATGCCCCTGGGTTCAGATCATGCCCACTGAAAAAGGGAAGTGTCTCTAAAAAGGCTTATATTTAGAAACGGGGGGAGTACTTATGTACTTGTTTGTTCTACCAAATCATCTGCGCATCTCCGGAGTCTAACACAACGTTATTATGCCATGGTACGCGAGTTGGCGCTTGAGGGCCTGAGCTTATGAAAGGGCAGAAATGCAATCACATGACATACCTAGCTCTCGGCGCTGTTCCTTGACTTGTCCGCGAGGGGCAGCGCCTCCGCCCACTCCCCCTCGGCCTCCGCCTCGAAACCGGAGCTGGACAAGAGATAGTGGGCAGCACAGCAAGCTTTTTCCCGACTGATGCCCGTGGCGCGTGCCATGGTGTGGAGTCGAAGTGGGCGGCGCCGGCGGCCAGTGCCGTGCCTGACGGCGAAGGGGCTACGGGCCTTGTTACGGGTCTTCCCAATCTAGGCCGATGCCATTTTCTACCGCCAGAGCCATTTATCGCCTACTGCGAGGCAAGAGCTCCTGCTCGCCTCTGCGCGGGGGCTACAGAGCCAGCCCAACACTGTAGCTGAGAACGCGTGTTTTTCTGTGGTTTCTTAATGATTTTTTTTCACTGTTTGCAGCGGTTTTATTTTATTTTCTCTGGTTTTCATAGATTTTTTTATTTTTTATCCTTTGATTTTCTTCACTTTTTTTATTTATTTTATAAAACATGTATAAATTTTTTGTACACATTTTTCGTATACATCAGGAACATTTTATATGCGTTTAAAAATTTCCAATGAATAAGTTTTTTTCAAATGTATGTTTTGATATCTATTTCTTCATACATATTGTATATTTTTGTGTGCATATAAAATATAGTTTTATACATGTTTAACAATTTTCAAATACATGAATAATATTTCTTCATAAACATGTTTTTAAATTTTTTTTAATAAGTGTTCAACATTTTTCAAATACACGTTGAATGTATATTTTTAAATAACAGTACCAAACATTTTTTTTACCGCAACGTCATTGAACTGGCCTTGCAAGTTGTCCTCTTCTTTTTGTCTTGTAACTACTGAACTACACTCTGCCACTCTCTTTTTAATTTAGCACAGAAGACTGGTTCAGAGAAACGTCAGCAGGCGTCGCTATAGCTTGTAGGAGCGAGCTGCTTGCATGATTCGCCAAAATGCACGAATCTTCAAACTGGCACTTCGTTATCATGCTGATGGGCAGTACGTCAAGGCAGAGATTGTTAAACTAAAATCCATGGCAAGTTGCACTTTCCTTTCTTAGATGATTGCTCTCACGAGATGGTTACCTACTGATGAACAGACCGCTCTGTTTCCCCACATTGTTAATCAAGTGCCGAGGCCAAGTCAATCCAGATCCTGTAGTACTAAACTGCGTTGCTTGTGTCTATCTGCCAAATAACTCGTACATAAGTCATTTGTAGCCTCTTAGTTTTGCATGATTACTTCAGAACAGAACATTGCATGAACCGAGGAATACCATGGTGATCAGCTTCAGTTGCTTGGCAAGTAGAATGCCGACATGGATCTTGGCACTGCTGCTGCTCATCCTGATCACGATGACTCGAGTCCATGGCCAGTCTTCTACCTCTGGTAATGCTTTTCTCTTCTAGATCCCTGCTCCTCTGTAAGCTCTGCATGCACAGTTCAGTTTACTTCAGTCCAACTTAAGAAATCTCAGTTTACTAAGATCTTAACACTCACATATTATTAGCTATTGGGTCCCTAGTCGCACAGGTTTTGATCTTTGAGCATATCTTAAACTTCAAGCACATGAAATCGATACATATTCTCCGTTATGCAGGATTCATAAGCCTCGACTGTGGGTACAGAAACACTAGCCCCTACAAGGACAGCGTCATACGAGGAATACAGCTCCTGTCCGATGTTGGATTCGTCGAGGGAGGTTTGACCCACCAAATAGCAGCAGAGTTCATGTCTGGTGCGGTATATGAGAGCCAAAAAACCTTGAGGAGCTTCCCCAACGGCTCACGGAATTGCTACACGCTGCCATCCACCACTGGTAAAAAGTTTTTGCTGAGGGCCTTGTTTACTTACGGAGACTACGATGGGTTGAACAGGACTGTGGACGGGACTTTGTTTCTGTTTGGGCTCCATATCGGCGTCAATTTTTGGGATACGCTGAACTTAACAAATATGGATCCATCAAACACATTATGGAAGGAGGTGCTCACCGTTGCTCCGGGCGACTCTGTGTCAGTCTGCCTGATAAACTTCGGTTTAGGGACTCCGTCCGTGTCTGCGTTGGAGCTGAGGCCACTGCTAGATGCGATGTACCCTTTTGTGAATACTTCCGTATCAGTGGGCTACTTTAGACGGATCAGATTCGGTGAAGCCACTAACTTTATCACAAGGTGAGACTGACATCAATCATATTTTTGGATCATAACTGAATTATGCCTGTCAATGGTTTTAAAATCTGTTGGCCTGTCAATGCTCTTATGCTTTCTGAATCCCACAACTACTTCTAACAGAAAACAAAGTACATCTCAACTTGCCAAGAATGTGAGATTACCAGCTCCAATGGAACCAAAAGGCAGTGGTATCGTGCTAGCTAGCTATTTACATGATTTCCCTTGTCTTTTGTGTGCGATGCAGATATCCAGTGGACCCTTACGACCGGTTCTGGGAGCAGTGGGCACTCAATTCTTACCCCTGGATCAACCTGAACACTAGCAGTCAAGTGGAGATTCTCCCTGGCGACGACTACTTCAATGTGCCGATGGCCATCTTCCAGAAGGCCACGACCCTAGACACGAACTACTCCTCATCGTGATTAACGCGTCACTGGGTCCCAATGTTGTTCCCGAGAGCGTCCGCCTTCTCCCAATCTTCCACTTTGCTGAAATCAGTGGTAACAACATGCAGAGAAGCTTTGACATCTACAATGCCGGCGATGTACTACATCGGGGCTTCTCCCCGTCGCGATTACAGGCCAGTAGTTTGTACAACAGTGGGCAGTTCTTGTATAATGGCGATGCAGTGTACACCCTGAACAAGACGCGCGGCTCGAGCCTCCCCCCGCTCATCAACGCGTTCGAGGTGTACTCACTCCTTCGGAAGGAAAACTTCACCACTGACTCCGAGGATGGTAAGACCGATCATCGATCTGGATATTGCACACTTATTACACATATACATTTATGACACATATGTCATGTATGTGGTACATTCGCATTATCATCATGCAGTATATTCACCTGCTTAAACTGCCTGAAGAGTATCTACAGATTCCTGCTTTTAAACAATCTAGCACAGTTATTTGCGTGGGCTATGCTTTAGTCACCTCTTACTTATAGTTTTAATAATCTAATTCTTGTAAGAAGAGTATATACATTTGAGATGCCAACGCGGTTTCTTGCTTTTGTTGCAAACTGTTACATAGTTATTATTACTATGAATGACACATTTCCAAGAGAAACCAAACTAATCCTAGAGAATCCAAGAAAACCTAGACATGTACATTTAAACATGCCAAGCCCAAAAAATAGTACTTTGAGTATGGCATAAGATTTAATCGTATTATATCCTTTGATTTACAAAAAAAAATGTTTGGTATTAACGTTTAGATTTAAGCTGCTTTGGATATTTTTAATATAGACTACGTACGGACTGAAATAAGTGAACACACTAAAATGTGTCTACATACATCTGATTCAGGAAAAGTTAGACCATATTATAATTTGGAACGGAGGGAGTTGTTTTAAAGTACCACACTTTTGTGTGTGTGTGTGTCTGTTGGGTGGGGTGGGGGGCCTTCAATGTTGTGTTGATTGTATCTATTACTTTGTGCTGGGGTCATTGCTTGCACTCGGTTCCATCCATTTGTGCTCCATTTTCATCCCTAGATAGTATCATAGACTAGTATCATGCACAAAATCTCAATACCAGATTGTAGCTAGGATCTACTAATTAACTTTTCTTGTTTGACGTGTTATGATACTAGAATCTTCTCACATCCTTAATTGCAGTGCCACATCCTCTTTTTGCTTAGGTGGCAGTGTACTCTTGTGATAGTTCGCAGCCCTACCTTTTACCTTCGACAAAAGAAAATATTGGGTCACTGTTGCAAAAGACTAAAATCCACCATGTAATGTGCAAAGTATATCGTTTCATGTTCTACAATAGCTTGAACAGAGAAGGGCCTATCAACTTAATTTAGGAACAGCATATAGATCCACAAAAATGTAGAGAGAGAAAAAAAGTCATAATTTATGTTCACTTAGTTCATGTCATAGTTTCATGTTCATCAGATGAGGATAGGTAGACTGCATCGCCTTCCAGAAAACATATGATGCATCCCTCTTTTTCTTTCTTTCCCAAAATTTGCAATTAACTGCAAGTATGGTACAAAATTATCATGTGTTGCCACTAGGAGACATTGTAGTGTACAATTGGGAAATCATCTGAAACAAATTTAATGCCAACATTTGGACCTTGCTGGAGCGGGCATTGAGAGATCAGTTCAATGATGCACTAACTGAAAGAGGTGGTAAACCCGTTGTTGAAGTATTACAAGCACTAACCCACACAGGCAGCGGACAATTAAATGACAACTGTGCACCATCTGTGCATGGAAGTAATCCAGTACCACTCTGAGGGACTGTCGATCACCAAACAATTTTGTTGGCACATATAAACATAAAATAAGAAAGCATACATATTTGGAAACGAGACAAATTCTCAATCCTAAAAGGGGAACTGATTATGCTAAAATCTAGTAGCAAGGAGAAACTCCAATAGAAAAAAATGGTTCACTTTCAAGAAAAATCTTGAATTTACAACTTTGCATTGACCATAGCTTTTGTGATTTTTAGTTCAGTATCAAAGTTGTAGCAACACAAGAATTTGACACTATTATGTAGTGAATGAATAATTGAGCATACACCTCAAGCTTGTACTATTAAAAATTATTAACCATCTAATGGAGATCATTTGGAGATTTATTGCCAAGTCAATCATAGTCCCTCCGTCCCATATTAATTGACACTCAAACAGATATATTTCAGTGCTAGATACATCCGTTTGAGCGTCAATTAATATGGGACGGAGGAACTACTAATTAGAAAATGAACTTGCAATCACATCTCTGTACATTCTTATAGCCTCAAATAGATAATATAAGAACAAACGTACACATGGTATCTTTCTATCAGAAGATGCCAAGTGAACAAAAGGCTGAGTTGTCGTCCCTCAGTGCTAAGTCAAAAAAGAAATGTATTGACTGCTGCGAGTCCAATAAACTACATGGAAATCACAGTATCATCTCCGTCTGCGGTACAATTTGCACATGACACCAGCAACAGTTAACTTTGAATGAAAATACATACAATTAACGCTGAAACAAGCCTCATTAAATACTAGCTGTGGCATCATATATGAGAGATTTTTCTAGTATATTATCGATTTCAATGTTATGTTATTTGAGTGGTCGTAGACAGCAAGCTTGAAGAAAGCGATTTTTGTTTGTTTGTTAAATTTCCTAAAAGTGGTGGTTACATACATGATATAGTGGCCAATGCGGTGATTTGTTGTAATGTACTCATTGTTATATGTTTAGGGAGAATTATGCAGATCTCTGGGCCTGGTTTGTTTAGGTGCGAAGATCTATAGTTGTGATATGTTTAAGTGCAATTATGATAATCTAATGGCTGAGATCTGTTTAGGTACAATTATGGAGATCTAGTGGTTGTGATATGTTTACATACAGTTATGATAATCTAATGGCCATGATCTGTTTATTCGCAGTTATGAACATCTAATTGTCATGATCTGTATAGGTACGTTTATGAAAACCTAACGGTCTTGATTATAAAAGTGCCACCAGACCAATGGCCGAATGTTTTGCCTTTTTTGTGATAGTTTTCGTGTTCACCTTTTTTTGTATTGTGCTATTTTTCTGTTGTGGTATACTTTTAGTACATAATAGAATAGATGTTAATGACCAAGTTCTCGGTGTGTAGACCCCTAAGGATTCCCGACTCCATTTGACATAGTCAAGATCTTCTTCACTGAAGTTACAGAAACAAGATTATCCTAACTAATTTGTGCACTCAACTTTTGAGTAAACTATATTCTACTCCCTCTGTAAACTAATATAAGATCAGTGATCTACTAATTTGTGCACTCAACTTTTGAGTAAACTATATTCTACTCCCTCTGTAAACTAATATAAGATCAGTGATATATACGATCTTATATTAGTTTACAGAGGGAGTACATGTCAAATGCTAATTAGCCACGAGGAAGACCATAGTAGATAAGTAAACTTATACAATTTATTCAGCCTTATAAAATGAAATGATAATGTATCTTCTTAGGCAACATATCTTATGCATCCGCAGGAGTTGTGTATCCGTGCATCCGTTTTGTCCTCGACCATCAGATCGAAATCGCATGGGCAGCATCAAAACAATGATTAATTTACGTTTACACGCCCGCATAGACACCCAAGTCGATGTAATTTGTCAGTAAACCCCCTAACGCCCGTAGATAGATCGAATTAACGAAACAGATCAGATCAGGCTGTGCGCCGGCGGCCACTACAAATCGCGGCCGGCGTGCGATCACAAACATGGAGACCATTCCGGTTTCCGCAACACAGGGCGGCCCGGCGACGAACAGAGGCAACACAACACAGCAGGGACCGGTGACGACCACACAACGCGGCAGGCACCGGCGGCGACCAAACAGCAGCGTCCAGTAGCGGCGGTGAACACACAACGCGGAGGCCAGCCACGATCGCCAACAGCTCCATAAGGATTCGTAACATGCATGCAACTGCACGTGCTATCCATAGCTAATCAGATCCAGCATTAGTTAAATTGTGATTCCAGCCAGTCGTGCCTGTTCACGAAAACTGTGTGAGTTCCCTTGCCTGTATGCCAGTATGGTTCTCAAGGGCATTGAATATGTGAGACTTAATCGTCGTCTGGTTGTCTCTCGATCAGAACCAGAGATGAAGCTGCTGATGTCTATAAGTTAGAATCGAAGACTGCATCGACTGATCTGTCGCCGCCGAGGCCTGCCGTGTTGTGTCGTCGCCGCCGGCCGTTGCGTTGTGTCGTCGCCGCCCACATGTTCTCCATGTTTGTGATCGCACGCAAGCCCGCCGCGTTTTGTAGTCGCCACCGGCGCACATCCTGATCTGATCTGCATGCCTTCTATATCTATCAAGTGAGAATAAGCGTTAGGGGGGTTACTGATAAATTACATTGACTTAGGTGTGCAGGCGGGCGTGTAAACGCAAAATAATTGTAGTTTCGATGCTGCCCATGCGATTTGGATCAGATGGTCGAGGCCAAACGGATGCATGGATATACAACTCCCTCGGATGCACATGATATGTTGCCATCTTCTTATGCTGTTATTATATCATGCTTAATACTACAATAATCTTATGCCCAACATATATATTTGCCATTAATCCAGTCATGTTTGTTTTCATTCTCTTTTTGTTATTGCAGTCAATTACATGAAACAAGTAAAAGCACACTACAATTTGACAAGAATAGACTGGAACGGAGATCCATGCTCCCCAAGAGAGTATACCTGGGAAGGTTTGACTTGCAGCTACTCCAGTAGCAACAAGAATCCAAGGATTGTCCGAGTGTAAGAATGTAACCAGGACCAGTACTCTTATTCCTAATAAACTATATTACTATATACTCAAGTGAGTTCTATAAAAAAAACATTTGGTCCATATATTTCCTTTGATTTGCACATATACAAATTTTCTATACATAAAAGGGGTATATTGCAAAAACAGAAAGACTAAGGGCTCCCATGATATTATTTTTATTACACTTGTATTGAAGTATTTTAGAATAATTGATGAGGTATATTGATAATGATAAAGAAAAGTATAATCAATTCAGTTAAGAGGTATATCAAAATGTGGGATTGCATACAGTCCCTTAATTTGGTTCAAACCTGAAGCACAGAAACAATGTCTTAAAAATACATATTAGTTCGGCGCTATCAGAAACGAATGTGGGAGTACTTATTAAGATGAATATCTTGCAGAAATCTGTCTAGCAGCGGACTGGAAGGTGGATTAGCCATATCACTTTTGAACATGACATCACTGGAAAATTTGTAAGTGATACCTATGACATAATATTGATGCGCCAAATGAAATCATGTTGGCATCTTTTGTGACCCTAATAACAAATATATATATATATATATATATATATATATATATATATATATATATATATATATATATATATATATATATATATATATGTATAACAATCTGGTGGGCACCATTCCAGACTGTCAAATAAAGTCACTAGCAGTTCTGTAAGTCCCTGTGCTGAGCAGTATTTGATTAATGACATAAATTTTACATGAATGATTCCAGCTACTATTTTTCAGTAATTTGGCAAATAACAAGCTCGAGGGACCAATCCCCAGTTATATTCTTCGAAGATTTCAGGCCGGTCTGCTAGACTTAAGGTTTGGTATGCTCTGTTGCACGACTGCTTACTCGATATGATCTGTTGTAACAAGCTGAACAACTGCATCAAAATGAAATTGCTCAACCCAAGGTTGGTTTTATAGATTAATGATGCATACCAATTTAAGGTTTAGCAACAGTCTTTGCACATACAACGTATTAATGCAAGTGCATTGGTTAAAAACAGTTGAGAAGCTAAATGCGTGTTTGGTTCATAACATACTTTGCCAAGCTAGAGTTAGGCAAGTTCGACTTTCTCTAGCTTAATGTCATGCCCCACTTTGTCATACACATAAACTCCAACCAATTTTGAGCTTTTGACTACGTTGTGGTGGCCGATTCGGGCACCACAAAGTGTGGCAAGCCACATTCTGGAGATCATTGTATTGATCCAATCATACCATCAGTTACATTTACTAGCATCTAATAACTACAAATGCTTTATCACCTATGGGCTTTCGATACGAGAGCCAGATACGAATGTACCAGTAATAGTGATCTAGAAACCATGCAGTTTGTTCTTTTAGAGCTTAGTTCTGTTTAGAAGTACTATCAGAAGGTTAGTTGTGTTAGAAAATGGAGGCACGTTATAATCATAACTGCATAGAGCTATTGTAGCAGATTTTGAGATAACTTAATTATACTTTTATATGTTGTACAGTTGTGTCACTAGACTAGAAGGCAATCCCATATGCTCAAAAGTAAAAGATATGTACTGTTCAAATAAGAAGAAGCACACCACACCTGCCGTGCTCATCGCAGTGATAGTTCCAGTGGTATTGGTATCCCTCCTAGTAGTGATGTGCATACTCTGGAAATTATGCCATAAAGGTAAACAAACACTCCTCCCCTAAATTCCCTTTTCATCAAGGCAGTGTGCAATAGATATTAGACAATAGCTTCAAACCTTTACTTTCTGACTTTGCAGGGAACTCGGGGGACCATGAGGACTATGCTACATATGAAGAGGAAACTCCCCTACACATTGATATCAGACGGTTCACATATGCAGAGCTGAAGCTCATGACTAAGGACTTCCAATCAATCATTGGAAAAGGAGGTTTCGGTATTGTTTACCATGGCATACTGGAAAATGGTGATGAAGTAGCTGTTAAGGTGCTTATGGAGACATCAATAGCAAAGTCAACAGACTTCCTCCCCGAGGTATAATACGAAAACAAGCCATATCATTGAGTTCTTTACTAGAAAGTAAACTATAAGTTTGCAAGCCATCTAAACAGTTTCCACACTCCATATTCAATAAATTGATGTAATTGGCTTCAGCTCTAGGATGCTTCTAATTATATCCTTTGCCGCAGGTGCAAACATTGTCCAAAGTCCATCACAAGAATCTCGTGACTTTGGAAGGATATTGCCAAAACAAGAAATGCCTAGCACTCGTTTATGATTTCATGCCCAGAGGAAATCTCCAACAACTTTTAAGAGGAGGTTTTTCTCTTAACTTTTCTTAGAAGTTTCTATTCAGCATAGTTGACTACTTGATATAGGTATGGCCAACCTACTTGCAGTTTTGTTATGAACTTATGATCACTAACTTGTATTACAATTTTTACAGGGACCATCTGTACTTTAATTTAGTAAAATCGAATCATTGAATCAAAAATAAAATTTGTTCAGTCTAAAAAGCAAGTTAACCAAGTCAGAGTTTTATTTCCTGCAAAACCAACTAAACAGCGATTCAGATGCCAACAGCTTTGGTTAACCACCTACTACATTTCATATATATAGGGACCATCTATATGCTTTGACATCCTACTGAGCTAAAACTGAATCTCCAGGTTAAAGTTGTAGTTGATTTCCTAGACTGTTATTGCTGCTACTTGTCAATGCAGTTGAGTTGGTGCTGGCGGGCCTAATTATTGTGTTATAGACACCGTACTAAAAAGTGAGACGACCATAGCTGCATTTTTAGAGCCGCAGGTTCTGGTCACATAGACTGATAACAAATTGGGGCGACCACAGTTACACTCTCAGAGAAATAACCATGACATGATAATCACAAATTATAGACGTGTAGATCTTTCAAAAACCAGTAAGAAACATAGCAAGAGGCACGTCTTAAATTAATACTTCAATAGCTTAGTTCTCTTGCTAATTAAATCTGTATATAAAGAAGTGCCCTGGTAATGAGAAGGAAAGGCAGTGACCTTTCAATGATCAAAGGGCCTATGTATGCAGAGTTTTTTATTCTTAATGCACCAATTGATGGTATGGTTATTGGTGAATAGTTGCATGTGTAACATATCAGCTGTTAGCTTAAATATGTTCAAGCATTACAAAAAACTGATATTTATTCTACCATGCATGTGTCAAACGGTACTTGCATTAATTTGGTATGTTTTGATGCAGGAGATGATCATAGTTTGAATTGGGAACAGTGACTTCATATTGCACTTGATGCTGCACAAGGTCCACATTCAAATATGTGTTTATCACATTTATTTCGTGTATATCTGTGTGTGTTGACAAAGTATGTGTTCCAATAAACTACAGGACTGGAGTATTTACATAAGTCATGCACCCCATCAATAGTTCATAGAGATGTGAAGACCCCCAACATCCTTCTGGACAAGAACCTGGTGAGGATAATATCTGATTTTGGGCTTTCACGGGCCTTTAATGAAGCTCGCACACACATATCTACTGTTGCTGCTGGCACTCTTGGCTACCTTGACCCCGAGTACCATGCAACTTTCCAGCTCATTGTCAAGGCAGATGTTTACAGCTTTGGTATCGTACTCTTGGAGATCATCACTGGCCAGCCCCCGGTGCTGGTGGACCCTCAAACCATCCATCTAACAAATTGGACGCGCCAAAAGATTGCTACAGGCAGTATTCACGAAGTTGTGGACAAGAGGTTGTTGGATCAGTATGATGCCAGTTCTCTGCAGAGTGTGGTAGACCTTGCCATGGACTGTGTCGAAAACGCAGCCATCAACAGGCCGACCATGACTGAGGTTGTTTCAAGGCTCAAACTGTGCTTGCCTGCGGTTCCAAGGTTGTTCCAGTTAGCGATTTCTGGAGTTCCAGCGATAAGCAACGAGGGGAACTTCCAGTCTGATCATGCCGGCAGGATGTCAGAGACAAGCCTCTTATCTGGACGGTGAAACGAAAACGCCTACTGTGTTGGTAATTTGCATCTGCTTAGATAATGTTGGTAATTTGCTTAACTGGCATCGTCATTGATCATACATAGACTGCAATTCAGTAATTATCATATCCAGCTTCAAATACTGCTTGTTTACTACATATACGAGTTTTCAAGCATGACGCGTCCCCTTCCACATTAAGTCCACACAAACCCTAAGACTGCTTACACATTACCGCCTAAGAATTCCGCCTTTTACTCCCCAATCTCTATTGCAAGGATGTGGATTCAAATTGCAGTACTTGTTTCTTCTACCAAATCATCCAAGCATGTCCATGGTACGCGAGTTGGCACCTAAGCTACGAAAAAGTCAGAAATGCAATCACATGACATACCTAGCTCTCGTTGCCCGACCGCCCGCCCGACCGCCCGCCGTCCGCGCCACGGGCAGTTCCCTCGATTTGTCCGCGAGCTGCAGCGCTAGCGCCTGCGCTTCCTCACCCTCTGCCTCCGCCTCGGAACCCGAGCTGTACGGGATATTGGGGCAGCACGTCGCTGCAGCAGAGCAAAGCTGTTGCCAGATCGATGGAAGTGGGGCGGTGCCCTGGGGTGGTGTCGAAGTGGGCGGCGACGGGGGCGAGCCGACCCCGCCGTGCCTGACGGCGAAGCGGCGAGGCCTTAGGGCATCTCCAGCCGCGTCCCTCCCCAGAAGACCTCTCCAGGCGTTTTTTTTGCACCGACGCCGAAAAATTGGCCCAGTCGCGCCTCCAGGAGTCCGATTTTCGCCGGCCTGGGCCAAAAACAGCGCCGGCGGACTCAGGCCGAATCCGGCGCGCTGGGGGGCGCTCGGGGGCGCCGGGGCGAACTGTTTTGGCGCGAAATAGCCGCGGGCCCGCTGCGTCAGCGACACGGCTCTCTTCTCGGCCCTTCGTCGTCCTCATTGCCTCGTTTCCCGCGGCGAATCAATGTCAAAGCTGCCGCGCTGCCGCGCCGGTCAGTCTGCGCCATTGATGCCTCACGGGCGGCGCAGTGAAGACCGGATGACGCGCGTCCCTCGCCCGCCACGCGTACACACGGCGGCACGCGCACGGGCGGCGCCTCGGCCTACATAAGACGCGCCCCAGCGCACTCGGCGATCTCACACTCTCTCGTCGTCGTCGTTCCTCCCTCTCCTCTCTCTCGCCGTCTCCAGTTCATCACACCAATGGCCGAGCGCTTCCCAGGCGACGGCGCGGCGGCGAACGGCTTCGGACGCCGCCATCTTCACGAGAACGAGGCTCGCCTCCTTTTCGAGGCCGAGTACCCGGTCCCACCGGACATGCGGGTGCCCGGGGCGTGGAGGATCAGCGCCGGCAGCGTGCCGGTGCCACCGGTACCCATCGGCGCGGCGCGGCGTGCGGAGATCGCACGCATCCGCTCGTCCCTGTCGCGTGCGGCGAGGGAGGGGCCACAGTACGTCCCCGACAGCCCGCTCTGGGAGCCTTATTTCCGCCGTCGTTACGCCGAGCAACTCGAGGCCACCAACGGCGTCGTGCCCTCCGGCAGGCTCAACGCCGCCGGCCGGCGTCGATGGTGGGGCGTGCCCGGGCGCACGTTGGAGCCCGTCCTCAAGTACATCGAGGGCGGCAACACGCCGCGCCTCGAGTACCCCGCTCCCCCGTCCTTCTCACGCCGTCGGGGAAGCTCCTGGACCCCGAGGCGCATGGAGACCGGGGGGTCCTCCTCCTCGTCCGACGGCTCTCCCTGCCTCCACCTCCGTCCCGTCAAGCCGGAGCCCCGGGGCACGCCTGTCAGCGCACGCGCTCGCAGCTCCGGTGTCCGCATCGGCGACAACGCCTCCCCCACCGGCCACTTCGTCCTCGTCGAGCCCAAGCCGGAGCCCGGCCTCCCCTCGGAGTACGAGGAGATAGCCCAGCGTGGCTTCTCCGACGAGGATGCCCTGCGGTGGGCGCGGGACGACTACCTCCGCGACGAGATGGTCCGGCAGCGCCGGGCCCTGGAGGAGATCACCGCCCGCAAGCGTGGGCGCGAGGACGAGCACTGCATCGTGGTCCTCGACAGCGACAACGACGCCGCCGCCCCCGGACCGTCCAACCCGCCGCGCCAACCGGGGGAGGGATGCAGCAGGGACGGTGGAGGCGTAGGCGAGGGCGACGACGACGGCGGCGGTGACTACACGCGGTTCTACCGCCTCCTCGGCATGTAGAACCGCGTGGGCGGGCGGCGAGGGAGACGGCGGGGGTAGCCCGCGGTAATTTTTCCCTTTTTTGTAAAGTATGTTTAAATTTGAACGAACTCGCCGATGTTTGCGTTAAATTTGAGTCGTGTTTGTGCCGTATTTGACTTTTTTAAAAACTCGTGGGGGGCCGCGACTGGGGGGCATCACGCCCCCAGTGCGCGGTTTTAGCGTCGGTGCGCCCCAGGGGGCGATTTTTTGCCCCTCCTGGGGGGCAACGGCTGGAGATGCCCTTACGGGCCAGCTCAAGTAGTTACAGCAGCGCATGCGTCAAAGGCCCAGCCGACAGGCCCAATCTCCAGTCACAACGCCGAGACCCGGCAGGCGTCCTGGTCGGGACATCATGTCTTAGAGGGACTGGGATCAGGTGACATGCGCTACGGTGACATGCGGCTCAAATGCAAATTTAAACATTGCGAAAAAATCTGAAAAAAAATCATGCATGTTCACATCACATATTAAGATAACCCCTAAAATTTTCAGATCAAAATTCGAAACATACATCGAGAAACGAAAAAGAGAAACTCAGATGTGAATAGTCTACAGAGAACCATTCGGGATCTGAAATTTTTAGGGATTATCTTAATATGTGCTGTGAACATGCATGATTTTTTTCAGATTTTTTCGCAATATTTAAATTTGCATTTGGGCCGCATGTCACCGTAGCGCATGTCACCTGATCCTAGTCCGTCTTAGAGCATCTCCAGCCGCGTCCCCAACAGACTCTTCCCATGCGTTTTTGCCTCCCCGGCGCCGAAAAAACGGCTCAGTCGCGCCCCAGAAGCCCGTTTTTCGCCGACTCGGGCCGAAACTGGTGCCGGCGGACCCAGGCCGAACCCGGCGCCCTGCGGGGCGCCTGGGCGCGCCGGCACAAGCGAAAAGGCGCGTGGGTCCGCCCTGTCGGTCAGTCGAGCGCCTCTTCCCGCCGTTTCATCCCGCTTTTCTCCCACTTTCCTCCCATTCTCTCCATTCCTCCCGCCAATCTTGTGACGTCCGGATAATTAAGCTACAGTGAACCTCTACTAATGATGTCACGTCACCATGATTACTGTGTCAATCTCGTGATGATTTAAATCTCGTTCGAATTCAAATTTAATTTGAAGTCAAATAATCAAAATTTTCAAAAGTTAAAATACAAATATAGGTTGGGTTGCAAATATTCACCAATAATTATTATGAAAGAATTAACTTTTCAAAATATAAAATTGCCCTTGGATATTAAAATAGTGGAGCAACAACACCTTTTTATCCCACTTGATTATAAACTCATACTAAATAAATTATTTTGAAACCAAACTTGTTGTGACAATGCAAAATAATTTGTAGTAATTAAATGACAAGCTTTTACATTTTTCAAAAGTATTTTTTATGCAAAAGGAAAGTGCAAAACAGTAGCTAAGTAAATAAACAGAAAAGTAAACGGAAAATACTAGTAAAAAGAAAAGAAGCCTAATCTACAGGGCCACTAGGCCCAACTAACTAAGCCGGCCCAACCCCCCACTGTCTCCTACCTCTGTTCATCAGGGGAGAGGTGGACGACGACCGACCGTCTGTGGCCGCGGATGGCCACGGGGCGGCCATCTAGGTCCCATGGCGTCCTACTAGGTTGCCCATGCACGCCCTACTAACCCTAGAACCCCAGGACCCCTTTCCCCTCGCTCTTCTCCCCAATCTGAAGAGCCACCCGACGCGGTTGTCACCATCGCCGCATCGATCCCGCGGCCACCGGCCGCCTCTCGCCTCGCCGGCTTGTCCTCGACCTTCGTCGCCGTCTCATACGCCCTCCGGTGCCACTAGACTGAGTCGGGAGCCACCGCGTCGAGACCCGCACCACCTTCTTCTTCCTCGGCCCCGTTGTGCTTCGCCGACGATTCCGGCACCTCCGAGCCTTCCCAGAGCCCACTAAGCACATCTGCAGGCTCGATGTGAGCTCCTCTTTCGATTCCCCTTCTCACCCCCCTCGAATCTCCTCTTTTCGTCGTTGTTCTGCCGTGGCCAAAGCTCACAATGGCCGGACTGCCGGAGCTCAGCTCCTGTGCGTACTCGCCCGCTCCCGTCGCGACCTTGGCCTCCCCGTGCGTGCCCACTGCTGCGCCCTGCCACACGCCGGGCTCCCTGCCCGCGCTCGTTGCACCCCTGGTTGCAACCGAGGAGACCTGCGCTTGCTGCTGCTCGTCGCGTGCTCAACCACCATGGATGGGAGCTCGAGCTCTTGTGTGTGTGCGCGTACTACTGCCGTGTAGCTGTTGTTGGTGCTTCTTCGATGCCGATGTCTCTTACTGCTCATGTTGCCGCTAGCTCCGGCACCGCCGCCCAGCCATGCCCCAACCGCCTCTCCCTTGCTGCGCTGGGCCACGCCCCGACCTCACGGCCACACACGCCCACGCTCCGGCCTCGCTGGCCTTACCCGCCTCGCGTGCCCTGCCGCCTCCCACCTGCGCTCCTCCTGGCCGCCGTGGCCGCCGGCGCCCCGAGCCACCATCGTTGCCTGTGGGGGCATCGAGCGCTGCTCGGTGGTCGTGGCTGGCTTGGGCCACTACCCCATGGGCCCGACCCCAATTAGTTTAGGGGATAACCCCAATCAGTGCTAATTCCCCCTCCTAATTAATCTATGACATATGGGCCCCAGCGCCCTAAAAATAATAATAAGATTAATTAATTGGTAATTTAATTAATTAACTTAGTTAATTGCCTAATTAACTAACTAATTAGTTAGTAACTTAATTAAACTAATAGATAAACCTAAGCAGTCAATGACAGGGGGCCCACCCCCTGTTGACCAGTCAAACATTGACTGGTCAACTGGGTCCCCCTGGCCCACATGTCAGCCTCTGTACACACTGCTGTGTACACAGGGCAAGGTGCATTTAGCATTTAATATTTAATTTCGAATTAAATTAATTTCAGAAATGAATTTAAACTTTGAAAATTAATATAAAATAATTCATAACTCAGATAAAAAACTTTGTACATGAAAGTTGCTCGGAACAACGAGATGAATCGAATGCGCAGCCCGTTTGTCCGCCACACACCCCTAGCATAGCGAACACACAACTTTTCCCCTCTGATTCATCTGTCCGAAAACGCGAAACACCAGGGATACTTTCCCGGATGTTTCCCCCCTTCACCGGTATCACCTCTTACTGCGTTAGGGCACACCTAGCACTGTTACTTGACATGTCATGCATCGATATGCATCTGTTTGCATTGTATTCATTGTTTCTTCCCCCCTTCTCTCCGGTAGACTACGAGACTGACGTCGTTGCTGGTGCCCTGATCGACTATGTTGTTGACGACCCTAATTGCCAGAGCAACCAGGCAAGCCCCCCCTGATCACCAGATATCGCCTATTCTTCTCTCTACTGCTTGCATTAGAGTAGTGTAGCATGTTACTGCTTTCCGTTAATCCTATTCTGATGCATAGCCTGTCATTGTTGCTACAGTTGTTGATACCTTACCTGCAATCCTAAATGCTTAGTATAGGATGCTAGTTTATCATCAGTGGCCCTACATTCTTGTCAGTCTGCCATGCTATACTATCGGGCCGTGATCACGTCGGGTGTTGATCACGGGTATATACTATACATATTACACATGATACATGTTGTGACTAAAGTCGGGTCGGGTCGGCTCGTTGAGTAGTCGCGGTTGATTCACGAATTGGGGGCTCAAAGGACATATTTTCCCAACGGTCCTCTGTGTGGATCTTTGTGGCGAAGCGACAGGGCAGGTTGAGACCACTCAGGTGAGAGGTGGGCCTGGCCCTGGTCGGCGTTTGCGGTTACTTCAAGATAACACGCTTAACGCGATCTTGGTATTTGATCTGAGTCTGGCCACTGGCCTATACGCACTAACCAACTACGCGGGAACAGTTATGGGCACTCGACGTCGTGGTATCAGCCGAAGCCTTTGTGACATCGGCGACTGAGCGGCGCGCGCTGGGTTGGACCGCGTAACGCAACTTCCTTTGTAATGGAGGTTGCTAGGTCTGCTCACCGGCCGCATATGCAACGTGCAGGTGTGCAATGGGTGATGGGCCCAGACCCCTGCGCCATAGAATTTAGACCGGCGTGCTGACCTCTCTGTTGTGCCTAGGTGGGGTTGCGACGTGTTGATCTTTCGAGGCCGAGCATGACCCAAGAAAGTGTGTCCGGCCAAAGGAGATCGGGCGTGTTGGGAAATGTGGTGCACCCCTGCAGGGAAGTTGATCTATTCGAATAGTCGTGTTCCTCAGTAAAAGGACGACCCGGAGTTGTACATTGACCTTATGACAACTAGAACCAGATACTTAATAAAACACACCCTTCCAAGTGCCAGATACAACCGGTGATCGCTCTCTCACAGGGCGACGAGGGGAGGATCGCGGGGTAGGGTTATGCTATGCGATGTTACTTGGTGAACTTACCATCTACTCTCTTCTACATGCTGCAAGATGGAGGTTGCCAGAAGTGTAGTCTTCGATAGGACTAGCTATCCCCCTCTTATTCCGGCATTCCGCAGTTCAGTCCACATATACTACCCCCTTTCATTGATACCAATGCATATGTAGTGTAGCTCCTTGCTTGCGAGTACTTTGGATGAGTACTCACGGTTGCTTTGCTCCCCCCTTTTCCCCCTTCCTCTATTCGATTGTTGCGACCAGTCGATGGAGTCCAGGAGCCAGACGCCACCGTCTACGACGACTGCTACTACTCGGGAGGTGCCTACTACTACGTGCAGACCGCTGACGATGACCAGGAGTAGTTTAGGAGGATCCCAGGCAGGAGGCATGCGTCTCTTTCGATCTGTATCCCAATTGGTGCTAGCCTTCTTAAGGAAAACTTGTTTAACTTATGTATGTACTCAGATATTGTTGCTTCCGCTGACTCGTCTATGATCGAGCTCTTGTATTCGAGCCCTCGAGGCCCCTGGCTTGTAATATGATGCTTGTATTACTTATTTTATTTGTAGAGTTGTGTTGTGATATCTTCCCGTGAGTCCCTGATCTTGATCGTACACGTTTGCGTGTATGATTAGTGTACGATCGAATTGGGGGCGTCACAAATCTCCCGCTCGCCTCCGCCGCCATGCCACCGAAGAAGTACGTCGTCCCCCGCGCCGTGGCAACCGCGACCGCCTCCGTCGCCCAGCCGAAGCAGAGGAAGCAGAGGGCGCCGTCATCCAAGCCACCGGGCATGACAAACGCCGAGTGAAGGGTGGAAGTTCAGCGACGGGAGGCTGTCACCGCCGACCGGCGGAATAGGGCGATCGCCAAGAAGGCCCGTGACAATGTGGCGCGTGCGGCTGTGGCTTCGGCGGACCAAGCCGAGGCCGAGGCGACTCGCGCGGGGATGATGAATCCACCCGGCAGCCATTCCCAGTACGTGCCCTGGGGCCAGCAAAGCCTCGGTTCTCCGTCGCTGCAGCCATGGGGATGCGCGCCCTCACCGGGCTACGCCAACGGGGACGCGCACGGTGGGTTCAACCCCGACGTCACCTTCCCCATGGACACCCGGCCCAGTGGATGCCCTCGCCCGCCTTCACCGACGTGTAGTACCCTCCATACAACTACTCGCCGCCCGCCTACGCGTCCTCCCCGACGCCCCCTCTCCGCCGTGGTGCACTGCCCTTCTCGCACCTCGGCGACACCGACGAGACCGAGGCCGACATGGATGACATCATCATGACAGGCTCGGTCGCGGTCGCCGCGTCTCCCAGGTTCGTCACCCCGGACGACACCGTGGATCTAAGCAGCGGCATGGACGGCGAGCTCGGCTACATCTACGGTGAGGAGGAGCAGAAGGAGCAGGAGGAGGAGGACGAAGAGGAGGAGGAGGAGGAGGAGGAGGAGCCGGCGACTGTTCCGGCGAGGAGGAGCAAGAAGAAGAAGAAGCGGGCTGTAACACTCCAAAATTTTTGATTTGGTTTTTATCAAATTCTTTATTTAATTGGAAGGAGATTATTTAAAAAAAATTCTAAAAGACTCTTCTTCTCAAAATTTTCATTTGTGACAAGTATTTTTTTTGGGTTCTTCCCAATCTTGATCTTTGGTCTTGAGGATTTTTCATATTGTGTTGGCTCAACACAAATAATTTTGGAAGGTTTTTACAACTCCTTTTTATTAAAAAGAATTCCTATAAATTATGGATTTATTCTTCCCCATTCAAAAATTTCTCTCTTGCCATGGCCTATGTAGAAAATCTTCTTCCAAAACCCACCTCCCTACTTTGGGTCAAGTCAAGCATCAAGTCCAGCAAGGTTCAACTTCTCCTAGATTTTTATTTCTATTTGTTTTAATCTCAAAATCATTTTTTGTCATTTATTTGGACTTTGGTGGTTTACAAAGGAACTGCCAGATTTCCTTTGAGTCTTGGTCCCAAATAAACTCCTCTGGCTAGTCCTTAGTACCCTCAACCTAGATCCGTCAAGATCTGCTGGTCCATAGTTCAAATTTTTCAAAATGTGCTTGCTGCAAGTTTGGACCAGATTTGCCAATTTTGGTGAAATTCATTATTTTTCTTTTCCTAAAAATCTGAGATAATTCAGGCAGTCTCCTGATGCATCAAGAGATCACCTCACCAAGGTTCAGCTCAAGAAAAGTTTTCCATGTGCCTAAAACATTTCGTCGAACAACCGGTGTGCACTGGTTCTGTTCAATTTCAGAATTCAGTGTTAAGTTTCAGTGGCAGTGTCGTTTTCTTCAAAACCTTGGCATCGATCTTGCCAGTGCACGCGTTGGTGCCTTGCTCACTGCTCCCCCTTCTTATCCAGTGCGCCGCACAGTTGCTTGACCGGTTGCGAGCGTCAGTGGCGACGTGTTGCATCAACTCCGACGCCTCCCGCAGTGGCAGTACCGCCCGTGGCGGCCAGCAGGGGCCAGCCCTGCCATACGTCGCTGTCCAGCACCGCCCACACCACTCTCAGCCTCCGCATGGCCGTCCTCTTCTCTGGGCGCGCTGCAGAACCGCCACCGTGGCCTGAGAGGCGCAGAGCGCGCTCTCTACCGCCGACGAGCCCATGAGCCCCGTTCCATCGAAACCACGGGAGCAGGCCAAATCCGACCAGGGTTAGCCGTTGAATGGTGCCAGTGGACCAAAACGAAGCTGCCCAGTCACCTTAACCTTCTGTCCAACCTCTGCCTCGCTGTAATCGCTCGCCGAAGTAATACCGTTCTCGGCAACTGCCTCGGGCCGGCTATAAATAGAGGCCCCGAGCTCGTCCTCAACCCAACACCTCCCTTCCTCGCCTCAGGACCTCGCCACGCTCATCAGAGGGCCTCGGGAGAGCCTTCTTCCCCGACTCCGGCTGCCCCGATCCGCTTCGGGCTCCGGCAAGATTCTCTCTGGTGAGAACACCCCCACTTCCCTAACTTTGTCAGCAACCTCCTAGTCCACTACCTCTTCTAACCCGAGCCCCAATTTGGTGTCTGCAGCCCTCCTCGATGGTATCCATCACCGCCCGAACCACCGTCCGCCGGAGTGGAGGCCACCGTCGACGTGGTGCTCGCCGACGACCAACTCCACCATCCACAGACACGGGAGAGGTTCGTCTGTCCGTAGGTACTTTCCGTCCCCCCTACCTCGCCGTGGATCGATGCCGGCGACCACCGCGATCCTTGGGCGCTGGTGTGCTCTGTTTTCAATTTTTAAACCTGACGGGTGGGACCCCCTCATCAGCCTCCCCTCTCTTATTCGAACCGTTTTCTGAAAGCGCCTTCGTGCAAAGTACATGTTCCCTTTGGGTTGGCGTATTTCCAACCGAAGCATTTTCTGTTTTTCTAAACTAGCCCCTGGATAGTTTCTGTTTCATCACAGATTAGTCCCTGGACTAAAACCTTTATAACTTTTAAACAAAAGATGATTTTGAGTTGATTCTTTTTCTGTCATCTTTATTTTTCTATCTAGTTTTTTATCATATTTGTTTGAAAAAAATTTGGAACAATTTTTATGCACGCACGGTATTTACGTTAGTATTCGATTTCTTTTATACCGTAGATACCGAAGGAGGTGACGGAGCCGCCAACTTCGCCGAGCTAGACTCTGACTACTCCGAACTAGGCAAGCATGTTTGAACCTTTGATATGATGAGTGTTTTTCATGTTTGCTTGAGTAGTTTTCGCATGGCATGTCTATATGAGCATTTGTGAAGGTCATATTTCATGCAAAGTAAGCTCGAGTGAGCTTCGATATTGATGCGGTCTTATGATGGTGATATAACCTGATCATGTGGTGGCATGATAGGTTGCAAGCTGGTATTGTTGAAGCATGCCAGTTTTATATCAGCTGTTTAACTCCAGTATTAACATGGATCAAGTCTTGTTCCCGTTCGTCCCCTTCC
This sequence comes from Triticum dicoccoides, assembly GCF_002162155.2. Taxonomy (NCBI): domain Eukaryota; kingdom Viridiplantae; phylum Streptophyta; class Magnoliopsida; order Poales; family Poaceae; genus Triticum; species Triticum dicoccoides. The sequence continues at coordinate 580,779,119 of NC_041384.1, read as the reverse complement.
GTGCTACCACATGTTTTTCTGCAAAGAATGCGGTTTAGTAAGTTGCAAACCTCTTTCCTTGTACACACCAAATAGAGGGGCCGTGATGAGGGTTCCATGGCCCTGGATTAAAGCCCGTCATCCGGTCAGGGGGCATGGGTGTTTCCGGTTGGGACCGAGAGGGGGGCACCCTTAGAGCGCGCGATATAAATTTGAGCCCATGCTATTCGAGGTTGTAGCCTCCTCGTCTTAGATTTTTTTCTTGAACGTTGCCTAGGGTGATTCCTGGTAGCAGAATGTGGAATGGGTATGTACTGGTTAGATGTGTTCCTTCTAAAATACCGTAAACGGAACTAGTCCTTTGTGACTACTGAAATCCATTGGCTGTGGGTAAAGAGTACAAACTCTGCAGAGTCAAAACCAGTCGAGTAACCATATCCGTGGTCAAGGAATTTGATCAACATATTAGTGTCAGTCTCAGTGTCAGTCTTAGTGTCATCTCAGTGTCAGTCTCAGTGATAGTCTCCGGAGAATAAGCATGAATGGTAAACCCGACTGAATGTTATTCCTATGGATGGACTAACCAGTTTATTTTTATGTACCGAGTATCCCTTGGGGATGATGTTACTTTCATGAGTTACTTGAATTCGAATGACGAAATATAAGCCCTTTATGTGATGTCGCTCAGACATCCGACTGTGGCATTCTTGTTATTTACTTTTGATATAAGCCCTTTATGTGATGTCGCTCAGACGTCCGACTGTGGCATTCTTGCTATTTATTTTTGATATAAGCCCTTTATGTGATGTCGCTCAGATGTCCGACTATGGCATCCTTGTTATTTACTTTCATTATAAGCCCTTTTTGAGATGTCGCTTAGACGTCCGACTGTGGCACACACTGTCATTTACGTTTCAATATAAGCCCTTTATGTGGTGTCACCCTGATGCCCGACTGCGGCATGTTAATTTATTTTTCCTTTTGAGGCGTCGCTTCAGACACCCGATCGGTCTTCAGCTATTTTATTGGGATTTCGGGAGGACTACCGCCTAACTTCCTTTCATTTATCGTGCAGTGCAAATTTATTACCTGAGTGTGCATTACTAATCTGCTCATGTGCATCATGTTTGCATTTGTTATATCTTATGTCCAAACTATCTTGCGAGTACATTCAAAGTACTCACTTGGCTTGTTGATTTGGCCAGATGTTGACAAAGGCGATCTTATGGATGAAGAGTACGATAGCGAGTCCGACGCCTAGAGGAGTCCCAGTCAGTCCCATGCGATCCTGGAGTTGGTCACTTGTATTATATACGCTTCCGCTACCCTAATAAAATCATCAAGCCTCACTCCGGCACTTGATGAGCTGTAAGATTTTGGAGTCATGTCACCCACTTCACTGTGACATATCCACCACCACTTTTATTACGAGTCAGTAGTTATGCCACCATACCCCTTTGTGTCATATCCGCCTTTATGTATAATATCGACGTGCTTGTAATAAAATTGTTGAGCAGCCTCAGCTCAACCTTGTATATTATTTAGTACTTCTGGATTTCTGTATCAAGGATTTGTCTACCAGTAAGGAGGATTCTTCTATACTGGTCTGATATAATGGTCGGTTTTTCAATAAATGTTTTATTGGATAACCTGTCCTGACAACATTGGTACCAGAGCCAGGCTGATTGCAGGAAGCCACTAGGTGCGATCGCTAATCGGTTATTAGCATAATAAGTGCTATTTTTAACATTTTGCAATTGTAGCAATTTTTTGTTAGTCATCATAAATTTATGAATTGACTATCTAGAATTTTTGTCTACTTTTGTAGATGGCTGGCAGCGACTGTGAGTCACAGGTGTTCGCCAATGTACCTGAGGGGTTTATCAAACTTCTCGTCTCCATCACCAAGGTCGCGATCGGGCCATCGACTCATCCGGAGTTCACACTCTACCAGCACAAGATCAGCGACAGCGTGTCTATGCACCAGGCCGCGGTGCAATTCAAGGGAGGACGTTCTGAGTCACGCCGCTTCCGATTTGTGGGAAGGGCCATGCCTACAGAGAGGCATGCCATGCGGATGGCTGCCCGTGAGGCGATAGCACGTCTTCGGGATGCCCTCCCTTCGATGAAGACTCGTCGCTACCGCTACCTCCCATGCAACGTGCCATACACTTGTCACTATGTGTTCGCTTGCGCTAGGGGAGAGAGAGATGCGGCTATTGAAATGTTGGTTGAGTATCTCAAAGCTCTGGAGGCAGCTTTTGATAACCTCGTGGATGATTTTGTGGCTGCTTGTATGGACTTCGTTCAGGGTTGTGCCGCCAACAGGAGGGAGCTCCTCCATACAGCACCACCACTGACTTACATCTCGTCCTCAACATCATATACACCTGCCATCTTAGCCACCGCTCGCCGCCTGCCTACCACTGAGGAGTTTGACCAAGTCATTGCTCTTACTCCAGTCAGTGCTGCACCACCTGCCGCGCCCGCACCAGCTCCTCAACCCAGTACTTCGCGTCTGGAGCCTATTAGTGAGGAGGAGGTTGAGTCTCTAGCATCACTGGGTCTTACCCTTGGCAGGCCGAGGGAGGTTTTTACCATCTCCGACTAAGTGCGCAAAGCAGCCGTGCGATGTACCAGCTTGTATGATATGTTTATATGTATATAGGTTTGATGAGAAGTAGTTTGTGTGCGCATCATGTAGGAACCCGGAGAAGTGCACTAGCGTAAATAACATGTTAGGAATATGTACGCACATCCTGAGTGATGTATTGTATAATTACGTCTTGCGTGTAAGATATGTACTGAGCGGTCCTTCTCCATGCGCAATCAAGTATTTTCTTGAAAAAAAAATCCGCCTTTGTAAAATTATTTATTTTTGCCACTCAGTTTTTCTCATGAATTCTGCAAAAATACCCCAGAGTGGAAAATGCCTCGTCCCTGGACTCTTTCCATGCCAAGTCCGCCCGAAGAAGATTATGGTACCCAGACAGGTAACAATTTCACACAGGGGCAGTCAAGTCAGCAAGGCAGTGAAGCAGCATTTTCTCAAGTATGCCGCCTTTATGAGCAAAGCCAGAAGTAGCATCAAGAAATGATGAACCATGTTATCAATATGGGAAATCACCATGAACCATATGAGCAGTATTCCAAATTGTCAGAACTACAAAAGACACGTCCCCCAACGTTCTCTCACACTAATAGACCTCTTGAGGCCGATGATTGGCTTCGAGACATTGAAAGGAAGTTAATCATTGCACAATATTCGGACCGTGAGAAGGTATTTTATGCACCTCACTACCTCACTGGAGCAGCTGCATCATGGTGGGAAAATTTCCTACACATGCACCCCAATGAAAATAACATCACCTGGGAAGAATTTAAAGAAGGTTTTCATGGGGCGCACATTCCCAGAAGCATTATGAGGATCAAGAAAAGGGAGTTTGATGACCTCAAGAAAAGAAGCATGACAGTGACTGAGTACAATAGTCAGTTTACTCAATTATCTCGTTATGCCAACGAAGAGCATATGACTGAAAATAAAAAGATGGAAAAATTTCTGGACGGTCTGGCACCAGCACTTAAATGCCAGCTGGTCGTACACACCTTTCCGGATTTCAAAACACTTGTGGACAAAGCTATTACATTGGAAAATGAGCGCCACAGCTTGGAGGATTTTCGCAAGCGCAAAAGGGACAAGACTACTCATGCTCGCAACAATCGGAACAAGACTGATTTTCAGAAAATTGGAGCGAACAAATCCACAACCATTATTCCACGCCCAAACAAAAAAATTCATGCAAGAGACAAGGATTTTACATATCGCCCAGGTGTTACTTGCTACGCTTGTGGAGAGGACGGACACTATGCCAAACAGTGCCCAAAGCCAAGAAACTCGGCCCCCAAGCCGAACAATAGTGGAAATAATTCAACACCCAAGCGTAACAACTTCAACCCCAATAACAATCACAAGAAGGGTCACTTGAACCATGTGACCAAGGAGGAAGCACAGAATGCCCCGGATATCGTACTCGGTACGTTCCCTGTCAACACAATACCTGCCACGGTTTTGTTTGATTCTGGAGCTTCTCACTCATTCATTTCAAAGAAATTTGCTTTGCAACATGATTTTCCGATGCTTCCCTTGGAAAAATCCATGACCATCAAGTCCTCCGGGATTAAGCAAATCACTCAGAGTTACTGCCAAGGTTTGGTTATTGAGATTGAGGGACTAAAGTTTCAGGCAAACCTCATTGTATTGGAAAATAAGGGACTGGATGTTATCCTAGGAATGGACTGGTTAACCACCAACAAGGGATTTATAGACTGCTTCAATCGGACTGTAATTCTTACTCATCTTCACGGGAGGACGATAAAAGTTGCAGCTCAAGAAAGACCAATATCACGGCAACCAAGGTTGAACAAGGTGGACATTTCGGAGTTAAGAAAAGTTCCAGTGGTGTGTGAGTTCCGTGACGTATTTCCCGAAGAACTACCAGGCATGCCACCAGACCGGGAAATAGAGTTCATCATTGAACTAGCACCTGGAACCACCCCCATTTACAAGAAACCCTATAGAATGGCACCCTCCGAGTTGGTAGAGTTAAAGAAGCAAATAAAAGAATTACTGGACAAAGGATTTATACGGGCCAGCTCCTCACCTTGGGGTTAACCAGTATTATTTATCAAGAAAAAGGATGGGACACTGAGATTATGTATAGACTATCGAGCACTCAACATGGTCACCATCAAAAACAAATATCCGATGCCACGGATAAATGATTTATTTGACCAGCTCGCACAAGCCAAAGTTTTCTCAAAAATTGATTTAAGGTCGGGGTATCATCAATTAAAAGTACGGACAGAAGATATCCCTAAGACAGCATTCACCTCCAGATACGGATTATATGAATTTTTAGTAATGCCGTTTGGACTGACAAACGCCCCCGCATATTTTGTCCACCTCATGAACAAAGTGTTTATGAAATTTATGGAAAAAATTGTGGTGGTGTTCATTGATGATATTCTGGTATACTCTAAGACACTAGAAGAACATGTGAACATCTCAGAATTGTACTGGGAGAATTAAGGAAGCATCAATTATACGCCAAATTCAGCAAATGTGAATTTTGGTTGAGACAGGTTGGTTTTCTAGGCCACGTATTGACCCAAGAAGGCCGTACTTGGCTGGAAACCACCAGCCAACATGATAGATGTACGAAGTTTCCAGGGGATGGCTGGATATTACCGAAGGTTTATTGAGGGGTTCTCCACCATAGCAAAACCAATGACACAGTTACTCAAGAAGGATAAGAAATTTGTATGGACTGAAGCTTGCGACAAAAGTTTCCAAGAACTCAAAAGGAAATTAACAACAACACCAGTATTGGTTGTACCAGACATACACAGAAGTTTTGAAGTATATTGTGACGCATCCTGGAAGGTCCTCGGATGTGAACTAATGTAAGAAGGCAAAGTAGTCGCATACGCTTCCCGGCAACTACGAAAGCATGAAGAAAATTATCCTACTCATGACTTGGAATTAGCAGCAGTCATTCATCCACTCAAAGAGTGGAGGCACTTTTTGCTTGGAAATCATTGTGAAATATATACGGACCATAAAAGCCTCAAATATATTTTCACACAACCAGAACTCAATTTACAACAACGGCGCTGGTTAGAATTAGTGAAAGATTATGACGTTGGCATTCACTACCATCCAGGAAAGGCGAATGTAGTGGCAGATGCTCTTAGTCGAAACCCCAGCTCAGGCAACGACAGTCTATAGAACTTGAGACCTGAATTTCAGCAGGAGTTCGCTAAACCCAACTTGGTGATGGTCACTGAAGGCAATGTGTCAAATTTGGAAATACAGCCCACCCTAATGGAACAGATTAAGAAGGCTCGGCATGGACACCCCAGCATCGAAGGCATAAAAAGAAAAGTGAGTCTGGGCAAGGCCTCAGAATTCGTCATAGACGATAAGGGAATAGTATGGTACGGAGACAGACTTTGCGTACCAAATATAGAGGACCTCAAACAGCAAATTCTAGCCGAAGGCCACACCGCTCCATATTCAATCCACCCTGGAGGAACCAAAATGTACAAGGACATTCAGAAAAAAATTTGGTGGCACGGTATGAAGAGGGATATAGCCACATTCATTGCATGTTGTGATTCATGTCAGCGCATTAAAACCGAGCACCAAAAACCAGCAGGACTATTACAGCCAAATAGGATACCTGAGTGGAAATGGGACGAAATTGGAATGGATTTTATTGTCGGACTACCTCGGTCACGACATGGAAATGATGTCATATGGGTCATCACAGATAGATTAACTAAGGTGGCACATTTCATCCCAGTAAAGACAACCCACACCACTCAGAAGCTTGCCAAACTTTATCTCTCCCGTATAGTTTGTCTACATGGAATTCCAAAGACCATAATATCCGACAGAGGCACTCAATTCGTCTCTAGATTTTGGGATCATTTACAACAAGCTCTGGGAACTCAACTAGTATTCAGTACAGCATACCACCCCCAGACTGGAGGGCAAACTGAACGTGTGAACCAAATTCTAGAGGACATGCTAAGAGCATGTATTCTTACCTATGGAACTGATACGTCTCCAACGTATCTATAATTTTTGATTGCTCCATGCTATATTATCTACTGTTTTGGACTATATTGGGCTTTATTTTCCACTTCTATATTATTTTTGGGACTAACCTATTAACCGGAGGCCCAGCCCAGAATTGCTGTTTTTTTGCCTATTTTGGTCTTTCGAAGAAACGGAATATCAAACGGAGTCCAAACGGAATAAAATCTTCGGGAACATGATTTTCTCACCGAATGTGATCCAGGAGACTTGGACTCTGCTCCAAGGAACAAAAGAGGTGGTCACGAGGGTGGGGGCGCGCCCCCCTTAGGGCGCGCCCCCTGCCTCGTGGGCCCCTCGTTGCTCCTCCGGCATACTTCTTCCTCCTATATATACACATGTACCCCCAAACGATCAGAAAAGGAGCCAAAACCTAATTCCACCGTCGCAACTTTCTGTATCCACGAGATCCCATCTTGGGGCCTGTTCCGGAGCTCTGCCGGAAGAGGGCCGTCATCACGGATGGCTTCTACATCATCCTAGCCCCTCCGATGAAGTGTGAGTAGTTTACCTCAGACCTTCGGGTCCATAGTTAGTAGCTAGATGGCTTCTTCTCTCTCTTTGAATCTCAATACAAAGTTCTCCCCCTCTCTTGTGGCCAACTAGATTGGTAGTTCTTGCCATGGGAGAAGTGTTTAGCTTTGGGTTCGATCTTGCGGTGTCCTTACCCAGTGACAGAAGGGGCAGCAAGGCACGTATTGCATCGTTGCCATCGAGGATAACAAGATGGGGTTTATTTCATATTGCATGAATTTATCTCTCTACTTCATGTCATCTTGCTTAAGGCGTTACTCTGTTTTTAACTTAATACTCTAGATGCATGTTGGATAGCGGTCGATGAGTGGAGTAATAGTAGTAGATGCAGAATCGTTTCGATCTACTTGTCACGGACGTGATGCCTATATACATGATCATGCCTAGATATTCTCATAACTATGCTCAATTCTGTTAATTGCTCAACAGTAATTTGTTCACCCACCGTAGAATACTTATGCTCTTGAGAGAAGCCACTAGTGAAACCTATGGCCCCCAGGTCTATTCTCATCATATCAATCTCCATTACTTTAATCTTGTTTTGCTTTTTACTTTGCCTTTACTATTTACTTTGCATCTTTATACCAAAAATACCAAAAATATTATATATATCAGATCTCACTTTCGTAAGTGACCGTGAAGGGATTGACAACCCCTAATCGCATTGGTTGCGAGTAGCTATCGCTTTGTGCAGGTACGAGGGACTTGAGTGTGGCCTCCTACTGGATTGATACCTTGGTTCTCAAAAACTGAGGGAAATACTTACGCTACTCTGCTGCATCATCCCTTCCTCTTCGAGGGAAAACCAATGCAAGCTCAAGACGTAGCAAGAAGGATTTCTGGCGCCGTTGCCATGGAGTCTACGCAAAAAGTCAACATACCAAGTACCCATCACAATCCCTATCTCTCGCATTGCATTATTTGCCATTTGCCTCTCGTTTTCCTCTCCCCCCAATTCACCCTTGCCGTTTTATTCGCCCTCTCTCTCTCTATCCTCCCTCTCTATTTGCCTCCTTTTGCCTGTTTGCTTTTTGTTTGCTCGTGTCCTAGATTGCTTGTTTGTCGCGATGGCTCAACCGAGATTTGGTGATCTTCACCTTAAAAGGTTAGAGGAGATCGAAACCAATGTTAGGAAGTTTATGGTTTTGCAATTTGAGCATAATAATTTCTTTAGAAACGAGCTTAAGGAACAAAAAAATTTATGAGTTATATGAATAAAGAGCTTGATTATATGTCTAAAGAATTTGAGGGTATAAGATCCCAAATTGCTCGTCTAGAAAAGATGACTGCTGAAATTTCGGATATGCAAGCCACCTTAGTTAATAAGATGGCTGCTAAACCGGATTCCCATGAAAATCAAGATGAAGATCTAAAAGTTATTGATGTGTCCCCTATTAAATCTTTATTTTGCAATATTAATCTTTATGAAACTGAATATGATCTTCCTTTACCTAGAAGGCGTTCTAAAAATTCAGAGTATTTAGATCTTAATGATGAAATTGATGAAAGTGGGATTGAAAGAAATAAAAATCTAGATGTTGCTAAACCCACTATATTGGATTTCAAGGAATTTAATTATGAAAGTTGCTCTTCAATTGATTGTATTTCCTTGTTGCAATCCGTGCTAAATTCTCCACATGCTTATAGTCAAAATAAAGCCTTCATCGAACATATTGTTGATGCCTTGATGCAATCTTATGAAGAAAAACTTGAGTTGAAAGTTTCTATCCCTAGAAAACTCTATGATGAGTGGGACCAACTAATAAAATTAAAATTAAAGATCATGAGTTTTATGCTTTGTGTGATTTGGGTGCTAGTGTCTCTACTATTCCCAAGACTTTGTGTGGTTTGCTAGATTTCCGTAATTTTGATGATTGCTCTCTAAACTTGCATCTTGCGGATTCCACTATTAAGAAACCTATGGGAAGGATTAATGATGTTCTTATTGTTGCAAATAGGAATTATGTGCCCGTAGATTTCATTGTTCTTGATATAGATTGCAATCCTTCTTGCCCTATTATTCTTGGTAGACCTTTCCTTAGAACGGTTGGTGCGATTATTGATACGAAGGAAGGGAATATTAGATTTAAATTTCCATTAAAAAAAAGGGCATGGAACACTTTTCAAGAAAGAAAATAAAATTACCATATGAAACTATCATGAGAGCCACTTATGGATTGTCTACCAAAGATGGCAATACCTAGATCTATCCTCGCTTTTATGCCTAGCTAGGGGCGTTAAACGATAGCGCTTGTTGGGAGGCAACCCAATTTTATTTTTATTCCTTGCTTTTTTCTCCTGCTTAGTAATAAATAAATTATTTAGCCTCTGTTTTGGTTGTGTTTTTTGTGTTTAATTAGTGTTTGTGCCAAGTAGAACCGTTGGGAAGACTTGGGGAAAGTCTTGTTGAACTTGCTGTAAAAAACAGAAACTTTAGCGCTCACGAGAACTGCTGTAATTTTTATTTGAAGAGTGATATTTAGTTAATTATTTTTGAAGATGATTAATAGATAAATTCCTCACGTCCAGAAATTTATTTTAGAATTTTTGGGGTTCCAGATCTTGCGCTATCTACAGATTACTACAGACTGTTCTGTTTTTGACAGATTCTGTTTTTCGTGTGTTGTTTTCTTATTTTGATGAATCCATGGCTAGTAAAATAGTTTATAATCCATATAGAAGTTGGAATATAGTAGGTTTAACACCAATATAAATAAAGAATGAGTTCATTACAGTACCTTGAAGTGAACTTTTGTTTTCTTTTGCTAACGGAGCTCACGAGTTTTCTATTTTGAGTTTTGTGTTGTGAAGTTTTCAAGTTTTGGGTGAATTCTTTTGATGGATCATGGAACAAGGAGTGGCAAGAGCCTAAGCTTGGGGATGCCCACAGCACCCCCAAGATAATCCAAGGACACCAAAAAGTCAAAGCTTGGGGATGCCCCGGAAGGCATCCCCTCTTTCGTCCACTTCCATCGGTAATTTACTTGGAGCTATATTTTTTTCACCAACATGATATGTGTTTTGCTTGGAGCATCTTGTATTATTTGTGTCTTTGTGTCTTAGTATGCCACAATCATCCTTTCTGTACACACCTTTTGAGAGAGCCATACATGAATTAAAATTTGATAGAATACTCTATGTGCTTCACTTATATCTTTTGAGCTAAGTAGTTTTGCTCTATGTGCTTCACTTATATCTTTTGAGCTAGATAATTTTGCTCTATGTGCTTCACTTATATCTTTTGAGCGTTATAATTTTTCTCTATGTGTTTCACTTAGATATTTTAGAGCACGATGGTGGATTCATTTTAAAGAAACTATTGATCTCTCATGCTTCACTTAAATTATTTTGAGAGTCTCTTAATAGCATGGTAATTTGCTTAATAATAATATGCTTGGTATTCAAGATTTGTGAAACTTTCTTTTGAGTGTGTTGAATACTAAGAAAAGATTGAAGCATGATAATTGTTTTGAGATATGGAGGTGATAATATTAAAGTCATGCTAGTTGAGTAGTTGTGAATTTAAAGAATACTTGTGTTAAAGTTTGTGATTCCCGTAGCATGCACGTATGGTGAACTGTTATGTGACGAAGTCGGAGCATGATTTATTTATTGATTGTCTTCCTTATGAGTGGCGGTCGGGGACGAGCGATGGTCTTTTCCTACCAATCTATCCCCCTAGGAGCATGCGCGTAATACTTTGCTTTGATAACTTCTAGATTTTTGCAATAAGTATATGAGTTCTTTATGACTAATGTTGAGTCCATGGATTATACGCACTCTCACCCTTCCACCTTCGCTAGCCTCTCTAATACCGTGCACCTTTCGCCGGTATCATACACCTACCATATACCTTCCTCAAAACAGCCACCATACCTACCTATTATGGCATTTCCATAGCCATTCCGAGATATATTGCCATGCAACTTTCCACCATCTAGTTCATCATGACACATTCATCATTGTCATATTGCTTAGCATGATCATGTAGTTGACATAGTATTTGCGGCAAAGCCACCGTTCATAATTTCTTCATACTTGTCACTCTTGATTCATTGCATATCCCGGTACACCGCCGAAGGCATCCATATAGAGTCATACTTTGTTTTAGATCGAGTTGTAATCATTGAGTTGTAAATAAATAGAAGTGTGATGATCATCATTCAATAGAGCATTGTCCCAATAAAAAAGGAGAAAGGCCAAAGAAAAAAGAAGGCCCAAAAAAGAAAATAAATAAAAAGGGGTAATGCTACTATCCTTTTTCCACACTTGTGCTTCAAAGTAGCACCATGATATAGCGAGTCTCATATATTGTGCTTCAAAGTAGAACCATGTTCTTCATATAGAGAGTCTCATATGTTGTCACTTTCATATACTAGTGGGAATTTTACATTATAGAACTTGGCTTGTATATTCCAATGATGGGCTTCCTAAAAAATTGCCCTAGGTCTTCGTGAGCAAGCAAGTTGGATGCACACCCACTAGTTTCTTTTGTTGAGCTTTCATACATTTATAGCTCTAGTGCATCCATTGCATGGCAATCCCTACTAACTCACATTGATATCTATTGATGGGCATCTCCATAGCCCGTTGATACGCCTAGTTGATGTGAGACCATCTTCTCCTTTTTGTGTTCTCCACAACCACCATTCTATTCCACCTATAGTGCTATATCCATGGCTCACGCTCATGTATTGCGTGAAGATTGAAAAAGTTTTGAAAAAGTTAGAGTATGAAACAATTACTTGGCTTGTCATCGGGGTTGTGCATGGTTTAAATACTTTATGTGGTGAAGATGGAGCATAGCCAGACTATATGATTTTGTAGGGATAACTTTCTTTGGCCATGTTATTTTGAGAAGACATAATTGCTTTGTTAGTATGCTTGAAGTATTATTATTTTTATGTCAATATAAAATTTTGACTTGAATCTTTCTAATCTGAATATTCATACCACAATTAAGAAGATTTGCATTGAAATTATGCCAAGTAGCACTCCGCATCAAAAATTCTCTTTTTATCATTTACCTACTCGAGGACGAGCAGGAATTAAGTTTGGGGATGTCTGATACGTCTCCAACGTATCTATAATTTTTGATTGCTCCATGCTATATTATCTACTGTTTTGGACTATATTGGGCTTTATTTTCCACTTTTATATAATTTTTGGGACTAACCTATTAACTGGAGGCCCAACCCAGAATTGCTGTTTTTTTGCCTATTTCAGTGTTTCGAAGAAACGGAATATCAAACGGAGTTCAAACAGAATAAAATCTTCGGGAACGTGATTTTCTCACCGAACATGATTCAGGAGACTTGGACCCTGCTCCAAGGAACAAAAGAGGCGGTCACGAGGGTGGGGGGCGCCCCCCCTAGGGCGCGCCCCCCTGCCTCGTGGGTCCCTTGTTGCTCCTCTGGCGTACTTCTTCCTCCTATATATACACATGTACCCCCAAACGACCAGAACAGGAGCCAAAAACCTAATTCCACCGCCGCAACTTTCTGTATCCACGAGATCCCATCTTGGGGCCTGTTTCGGAGCTCCGCCGGAAGAGGGCCGTCATCACGGAGGGCTTCTACATCATCCTAGCCCCTCCGATGAAGTGCGAGTAGTTTACCTCAGACCTTCGGGTCCATAGTTAGTAGCTAGATGGATTCTTCTCTCTCTTTGAATCTCAATACAAAGTTCTCCCCCTCTCTTGTGGAGATCTATTCGATGTAATCTTCTTTTTGCGGTGTGTTTGTTGAGACTGATGAATTGTGGGTTTATGATCAAGTCTATCTATGAATAATATTTGAATCTTCTCTGAATTCTTTTATGTATGATTGGTTATCTTTGCAAGTCTCTTCGAATTATCCGTTTGGTTTGGCCAACTAGATTGGTAGTTCTTGCCATGGGATAAGTGTCGGGGAAACTGATCCACGAACACCTATGGGGCCGGCGGACCGGGCCCCTTTTCGGTCCGGCGGGGGGCGGAGGTCGCACGAAGAGCAGATCGAGGCGAAGCACACGAGCGGTTTACCCAGCTTCGGAGCTCTCCGGAGAGATAATACTCCTACTGCTGCTTGTCTGGTTGTATTATGTTCTTGCTCTAGAGAGAGAGCGTAGTGTTTTCTAGTTCACGAATGAGTCGGACCGAACTTCCGAACCCCCCCTACGTTGCGCATGGCCTCCTCTTATACGCTAAAGGGGTCACCGACAGGTGGCAACGCAGAGAAGGGTAGAAATGTAAAAAGTGAGGTGGTTGGTACAGTTACTGTACAGTGCGCCCTACCTAACCCTGACGGCAGGGGACAAGGGCATTAAATGCCCGTCTGAGTCGCCCAAACAATGCAGAAAAGGACCGTTAGGGGCGCCACCATTCGCCACGATAGCGATCTTGTCAGCTTCGCATGCCACTGCGCACCGATTGAAGAAGCATGACGGCCGTTTGATGGACATCCAACAGTCAATGCTTGTGCGTCGACCTTTTTTTAGGAAAGCCTCAAATCTGTGGAAAACAGCATACAACCCATCTGCCATTATTTCTAACAATTTACAGCCCATTTGCTAATTCTTAAGGTTTTTCTAAGAGCACATATTCTTTTTGTTAGCATTACAGCCCATATTGTGGCAACAGTTAAAAAATTATACGAAATTTTGCATATTTCGGTGTGGTCCGAACTGTTTTTAATCCCGAAATTTCGGCTCACATTCAAACTGATTTTAAAAATAAATGTATATCAATATAAAATCCAACAAATTCTCCACGCATAAAAATTAATGTAATTTAAAATCTTGAAATGAAAAAAAGATATTTGAAACTAATTGCTGGTTTGATGTGTTTTAAAAATGTACAACCCATTTCTCATTACTGATGGGCCATTTTCTCGGCTAGCCGAATGAAAGCTCTCCTCATCTTGAAAGATTTGTAGCCCAACAGGCCTGACAAAGCGACTTACTTGGCAAATCACAAAAAAATTGGGTTGTGGCCGTAGACCCAGCTGTCAGCCTCTCCACGTACAGTACTCTTCCGATGGAAGTCGTTCCTTGACCACGTTGACCATGCCGCGCGGAGAGCACCATGGCGGTGGACGACGGCGAGGCCTAGGAAGGGGACGACGCGGCAGTGGAAGCCCGCGCGGAGAGGACTATGAGGGTTCACTGGTTCGGCTGCGGTGTGAGGCCGCCGCCGCCGCCGCAGGGCCTGGCCAGCGGTGGGAATAGTAGGGGGCGGTGAGGCCTCTGTGGCAGCACAGCCGGCCACGGGAGGCAGGAGCATGCGGCATGATCGGCGCTACTTTGGGCGGCTGGAGCAAGAAGACCAGAGGTTGAAGAAGCACTACGGCCGTTGGATGGACATCATATGGTCACTGGAGCTAGAATCGTTCATATTGACTAAGTTGACAAAGCCCTTCGTCCCCGTCAACTTAGTAGGCCCACAAGTCAGCCTCCCAGCAAGGTGGGTCCCAGCTAGCCGGGGGAGTATTCATTTTTTTTTGTGTAATAAGGAGGCACTTTCGGTTGGTCCGAGCTGACAGCGGGGGGACGTTTTTTTCGCGAAATACGGTGGCCCATCTGGTGGGTCCCAGCAGTCAGGGGGAAACAATTTTTTCGCAAAATACTGGTGGCCCGTCCGGTGGGTCCCCGCTGTCAGGTGGAGGAATAATTATTTTCTGCGTAATAAGTAGGCACTTCCTTGCGGCTGCCGTGGATCCAGCTGTCAGCCTCTCCACGTATAGTACTCTTCCGATGGAAGTCGGTCATTGACCACGTTGACCACGCCGCGCCGAGAGCACCAGGGCGGTGGATGACGGTGAGGACTAGGAAGGGGACGACTCGGAGCCAGGGAAGATGCAGAAGTGGATGCCCACGTGAAGAGGAGTACGAGGGTTCACTGGTTCGGCTGTGGTGTGAGGCTACTGTCGCTGCAGAATAACAGGGGGTGTGGGTGAGTAGAGGGATGGCCTGGCCAGCGGTGGGAGTAGTAGGGGCGGTGAGGCCTCCACGGCATCACAGCCGGCCACGGGAGACAGGAGCACGCAGCACGACCAACGCTGGTTTGGGCGGCTGGAGCAAGAAGACCAGAGGTTGAAGAAGCACTACGACCATTGGATGAACATCGTACGGTAACAGGAGCTAGAATCGTTCATATTGACTAAGTTGACAAAGCCCTCTGTCCCCGTCAACTTGGTAGGCCCACAAGTGAGCCTCCCACTATGCTGGGTTCCAGCTGGCAGGGGGAATATTCATTTTTTTGTGCGTAATAAGGAGGCACTTCCTTGCGTGCGAAGATAGCTGGTGGGTCCGAGATGTCAGTGGGGGGCACTTTATTTCGCGAAATACAGAGGCCCTTCCGGTGGGTCCCAGATGTCAGGTGGAGGAATCATTATTTTGCGCGTAATAAGGAGGCATTTCCTTGTGTGCGGCCGTGTACCCAGTTGTCAGCCTCTCCACGCACAGTCTACTTCCGATGGTGTCGTTCGTTGACCACGTTGACCACGCCGCGCCGAGCGCATCAAAGGTGGTGGACGATGGCGAGGCCCCAAACAGCAACGAGGCGGAGATGGGAAGACGCGGGAGTAGAGTCGCAGACAGAGAGGTGTACGAGGGTTAACTGGTTCTAGTGCGGTGTGGTTCGGCAGTCGGTGGAGAAGAACAGGAGGTGTGGAGGGGTGGAGGGATGGCCTGGCCAACGGTGGAGTAGCACTTCATAGCGAAGTGTGCTAAGCAGAGCTGCTAGCAGCAGCAGGCGGGAGGTGGTCCCGGCGGCGCTGGAGGAAGAAGACGAGAGATTGAAGATGATGCCGGTTGTTGGATGTAAATCCAACGGCTAACATGTCAGAATCATTTGTTGACTAAATTGACAACGACTTGCATTGGCTTCGACCTATTGGCCCACATTTCAGCCTCCAAAAATGTGGCACGTATTCAACCCATTTTTCAGAATTTACAGTCTTTTTTTTGCGCGGTAGAATTTACAGTCAATTTGATCTTTTTTTGAATTATAGCCATTAGCTGGGCTGGGTGAACAAATAATGTAGCGTCCATGCGGTCCGTTTATTTTATTTCCTAAAAAATTACAACCCATTTGCACTTTCTCGAAATACACGATTTTGCTGGGCTGATTCTAATTATAATGTTGGGTTGGGCCAGCAATGTTATCAAAAAATAAAAAGGGGCTGAGCATTTTGTTATAAATATATTTAAATAATAAGTGATATTATTACATTCGTCATTAAATCTTACCAAGCTTTTGTACACAATCACTAGGATTTTCATGCCAAAACAATTCAGGATTTTATTTGTTAAGAAATTATTTTTATAAGTTAATAAGATGTGGGATATTGTTTTCTTACATATGTAAGTATCTGTTAAATATATGATGACAATAAAAATAATATATAATAACATATAAAATAATCTTTTTTAGAAAAACAGGGAGCATCTCCCCGGTTCCATTGCTGAGAATGAAACCACAACATATTCTGATACAGCAGCTCAAAGAGCAGTTCAAAAGCAAAGGTAGAAAAGCTACAAACTAGGGGGTGGATGAACAAGTTCTCTGAATAACACAAATCACCCGAGCGGTGCCAAAGGAAGAGCGGATAGAGCACTCAAATGACACAAGGAGGGTCCAGCGAAGCCTTCATGGTCTTCAGCCGAGGGGCCGTGTCAGCCTGCGGCGACCAGTAAGCAAGCGGAGACACCGGGCTGGAAGGCGTAGCATGGTGGATGTCCCTCTTTTTCGGCGCCAGGTGCCCATCATCTTCATCAGAGATCTTGAGACGAGCCCACGGGTCCAGCCCCAGAACAGGTCGAGCCTTGTTCAGCCACAAGTGATCGCCAACGGTTTCTGGAGGGATCTTGTTAGGGTTTCCACGAAGCTAATCAACTTGTCCTTGTACGATCCGGAGGAGAGAAACGCCCAGTTCCTCACCATGTTCCTGATCAACCTCAAGACTTGCGGAATGGAAATCCAGGAGGTGTTACTGAAAATCATAGCATTTCTATATTTCCAGAGGCACCAAAGGACAGCTGAGCTAACAGTGTTTAAAATTGAGCACTTTTTGGTAGCAATCCAGATTCTGGCGACAGATTCGAAGGATGAGCCAATCTGACTAGAGAAATATTCCTCAATGTGGGCCCAGAGATGTTTAGCAACTATACATCCAAAAAATAGGTGAGAACAAGACTCTTGTTCCAAGCAGTAAACACAATCAAGGGGTTTGATGATGTGTCTCTTCCTAAGGTTATCCCTAGTCATCAATTTGTTTTTGGAGAGAAGCCAGAGAAATACATGAATTTTAGGGGGAACTCTCAATTTCCAGACAGCAGAGATAAACACGGGTTGAACCCCTCTAAAGTTGATAACATGATAGAGGGAGCTGAAGGAATACTTCGCCTTATTGCCCAGCTGCCAAATCAGGGCATCCGTCTCGACAGTAAAGGTAATGCTTTTGGCAATTTCCTCCAACTGGAACCATTGTTCCATGAGACTATCACTAAAGTTCCTTCTAAAAGAGAGTTTTAGGCATTGACTGTCCCAAACTTCATTGACACTTTTGTTAAGCTCATTGTGGACAGAGTAAATAGGCCAAAATTGGACTGCTAGGGGGGATGTGCCAAACCAAGTATCTTCCCAGAACCTGGTTCTGCTCCCATCCCCTATGTTCCATCTATAGCCAAATTTCACAGCATGCATAATAGATTTTAATCCTTTCCAGAATCTAGAGGTCTTAGGGTTGGAGGAAGGGACAAAAATATTAGGTTTATTTCCTAGGTATTTATGGGCAATAAGAAGCTTCCAGGGCTTCAGGTCTTCCTCATAGAATCTTTTAATCCAAGACCCTAGAAGACAGATGTTAATTTCTTGGAGGTTAGGTATGCCTAGGCCTCCAAAATCTTTTTTCATAGAGACTAGGGCCCAATTGGCAAGGTGTAGCTTCCTATTTCCCTCAAAATAATTCCACAAGCAATGAGACATCTGAGAATTGATGAGGTTCACTGCCCATTTAGGGAACTTGAAGAAGGAGAGGAGATACACTGGAATGCTAGCCAAACAAGCTTGTATGAGGATCAATCTACCTCTATAAGAGAGAAGTTTGCCCCTCCACCCAGCAATCCTTTTAATGATTTTATCCAGAAGGGGTTGGATATCCTCTCTCCTCAGTTTATCATAGTGGAGAGGGATACCTAGGTACTTAATGGGGAAGTTACCTTTATTACAGACTAGAATAAAGAGGAAGTCAGGTAACTCCTGATCATCCACGTTGATAGGGATGAGTTCACTTTTAGAGTAGTTGATTCTCATGCCTGAGACTTGTTCAAACCAGGTTAGAACAGTTTTCAGATTGCTAGCATGTGTGGAGTCATTGTCTAAGAAAAGGATGGTATCATCTGCATATTGAAGGCAGATGATGCCACCAAGGCACACCTCAGGATAGAGCCCTGCAATCAGACTATGATCAGCAGCTTTGCTCAGCATTTTAGTAAGAACGTCCACTACTAAATTAAACAAAAGCGGGGAGATGGGGTCACCGTGCCTAAGGCCTTTACCAGCAAGGAAAAAAATCACTTTCACAGTTATTTAACTTGACCCCAACAGACCTCCCATGAGTAAGTTGCTGGATCCAACTCTCCTCTATGAAAGGCTTGGAAAAGATCTCAGAGATCATTTTTCACCAAGTCCCAAAAATGCTGGTAAAACAAGAAGGGAATCCCATCAGGACCAGGAGCCCCATCAGGATAAGAGCTAAAAATGGCTTCCTTCACCTCTATCTCTGAAAAAGGAGCTTCTAGCAGCTCATTTTCAGCAGGAGAGACTTTTTCAGAAGCAGAGAAAAAATTGTTTTGTAGAGAGAACCCAGAAGGGTTTTGTTTCTTAAACATGTCTTTGTAGAAGTCACTAGCCACTTTCAGCATCTCATCTACCTCAGTAACAGGGCCATTAGGGCCATCAAGGGAGTGAATGAGGGTTTTCCTCCTCCTCTGGTTAGCTACTGCATGGAAGTAAGCAGTATTTCTATCACCCTCCTTAATGTTCCTATCTCTAGACCTTTGTTTGGCTTTGATTTCTTCTTGAAGCCAAATTTTCTTGAGCTCTCCATGGACAAAGTTTAATCTATTAGTCTCAGCCTCAGAGAGGTCAGTGGTTTCTGCCTTAATATCTAGAGAATCAAACTCAAGGAGGAGAAGCCTTTTGTATCTTATAAGATTAGCTTCCTCATTGGAGTTCCACCCTTTGGTAGTTCTTCTAAATCTCCTGATTTTGATCTGCCAATTTTCTAGGGGGCAGCTGCTCCCGGTAGGCTCATTCCAGATTTTCCTGACTAGCTCCGTAAAATCTTCTCTAAGCAACCACCACTTTTCAAATTTAAAACTATTGCTCTTTGGAGTTTGGTTAAGACTCGAGTCATAGAGCAAAGGAGTGTGGTCACTACCACATCTGGGCAGAGATCTACAACTAGAAAGGGGAAAGAAACTATCTAATTCTGTGCAACAGAAAATTCTGTCAATGGTGGACATAATCCTGGATCAGCACTTCCAACATATCTATCAGAACTGTGGGTTTTCCTTCTGACAGGGCAATTCTCAACTTTATGGGTAACCATTTTGTAGATAAAACAACTCTTGGGCTTGACACATTTATCCAAATGATGCCCTGGTTCCCCACAGTTGTAGCAGATCACCTCAGAGTATGTCATAAGGCCCGAAGCAGGGGCATGAGCAGTTTTCTGGATGTCCTATCTCTTCTTTTGTTGATTCTTGCCTTGAGATTTCCCACTGATCTGAGAGTCAGAACCACCAGCAGATTGATCTTGGGCAATTACAGGCGCCTGCCCAGATTGTGCCGCCATTTGGGGCGGAGGTGGGCCGTACCACTGCCCAACCGGCGCTCCCCCCCATTGTGATAGGGGAAATTCATCAGAGTTCCTGGTTCCTTCTCATCCTCCAGCCAGATGTTGTCTCTCAGGAAGCAGAAATAACCACCAGATAGCTCAATTGAAGCGTATTGCAAGCCTAATTTCAATCTTCTGCAAGTTTGGGGGAGAGGTAAGGTAGGGGATCCACCTGCTCCGGCTCCGGTGGCATGCTGGTGGGCAGGAGTCCAGTCAAGCATTCCCATCTCGCAGGATGGCGTGGATCTCCTGAATTCGCTTCTCCTTTCGCTCATTGAACGAGGGCAATCGGCGGCTCACTGGGGTGGGGCATCATGTGCTTCTCCGAGAAATCTCCTTCGAAGTAGATCCGCAGGGCTAGATTCAGCAGCTCCCAATCCACATGATCCTTGCACATCTGAGCATACCTGCGCGAGTGAGAGAACGGATTCGGTCCCTCCTCGGCTTCCTCCCTCGCAGCTTCCTCCTTTGCTTCCCTCCATGCATGTGTGCACTGGGTCCAGGAGAGAGCGTCGTCGCGGATCCGCATCGCCCGCTCCCTCCATCTCCTCCCTCGAGTCTCCCGCAGCACCGCCGGCGCGACGGAGTCGAGCGGCTGGAGCATTCGCGGGAAGGCTTTGTAGACATGTGGGAGATGCGTCTTGTACGTATTCCTGTCTTCCCGCCATTCCCCTGTGGATATGGCCGGCGACTCCATGGGGCGTGCGAGCGGACTTGCTGAGGGGGGCAAGCGCACCCGGAGTCAGGAGGCGGGGGGTGGCGGTGAGATCTATGGCGGTGGCGAGGGTGGAGGTAGTGACGGGGGCGGCGGCGAGGGTGGAGGTGGTGGCGGGGGCGAAGGGGATCACGAGAGCGGTCATCTATTTGCCAATTATGTGAACTAAACAGTCAACATATAAAATAATTTAAATATATATAATATAGTTAGAAGGGAAACATAAGTTGGACTTGGGGTTCCTATTCTTATATAGAAAAATAGAACAGACCTCTGCGTTTTCTTCAAAAAAAAACATAAATTGGGCTGCCAAAAATAAAACCTCGGATGGGAGGTCCATAGGCCGGTCGATACATGACGGCCCTAAGAAAATACAAACAGGCCTATGGACCTCCCATCAGAGGACGTGGTCTGCGCATGTTAAAAATGAAAGCCTAGACGGGGCAGCCCAAAACCACGTCCAACACTTGCCAAAACTTCGTCCCTCGTTTTCTCTGTGTTTCGCACACTCGACATTGTGTGGGCATTTTGACTGTGCATCATATGAAGATGTGCTATGCATGAATGTTGATCAGCATGATGTTAACTGGCTGGTAGTTCCATTTTGGACCATGAATAAAACTTCCAACATGATGTTAACCCTGTTTGAAAAGGCCGTGTTAATATAAATGCTCTGCCTCTGAAAGTTGCAGTTTCTTATCTGAAACTGAAACTTGCAGTTTCTTCTCTGAGAATCACATTGTCTGCACTTTTATACTCCTATGAAAGTACATTTTTAAGTGCTAAAAATAGATATCTATAATTCATAAAATACTTCATATGCTCAATACTGCAAATCTGAAATTCAGAAGACATTCATATCTGAAAGTACTCCCAAAATACACAGCACAAAACACAATTCACAACCTGCAAATACTGACAACCCTAAGCTCCTCCTGACAATTCACAACCTGCCCGACTATTGGGCTAAGGGGAAGCCCCCTCCTATTCCTCGGCAGCAGACAGCCGCCCTGTGAGACGATGTGAACGGCGAGGGAGACGATGGCGGGGAAGCGGCGTCAGGCCAACTGCTTTTCTCCTCTTGCAGTTGGGTTCGATCGACGAAGACTCCACCGGCTCACTCTGGCAGGACACCCTCACAAACGGCACCCTGTAGATGCTCGATCCTTCAATCTCTGGTGGATGCTCCATCTGAGATCGATACTCCCACCACCGCTCCCTCATGATCGGATTTGGTGAATCTGTTTGCTCCATGGCCCAGAGGAGCAGCTCTATGTACTCCAGCGCGACTCCCTCCGGGAGTATCGCCACCTTTTCGCTCTGTTGCAGATATTTGGCCATGGATGTCGTCGCCGCCGCTAGTTGGTCCTTGTTGTCAAACCAAGACTGTATCTCCAACATCCTAGCTAGCTTCACAGGGTCGCCGTCTGCGATCCTCACGTATCGGTTGTACTCCTCCATCGATCCACTTCTCCACAGCACCTTCACTCGCCGGCGGTGGTTTTTGAATGGAAGAGGAGAGGAGCAGTGCTGGTTTTGGATTAGAACGGGAGAGGAGAGACGCTGGTTTTGGAATGGAACAGGAGAGGAGGGGCGGTGGTTTTGAAATGGAAGAGGAGAGGAGCGGTGCTGCATTTAGATTGGAACAGGAGAGGAGCGGCGGTGGTTTAAGAGGAGAAGAGAGGAAGAGCGGCGCTGGTCTTGGAAGTATTTTTTGTTGTTGTTTTGCGTATTTTGGGTCAAAGTTTGACCACGTACTGTATTTGACAAGCAAAATGTGAATGCATGTCACCAAAAATTGTATCGTTTGGTTCGTATCTGAATGTACTTTCAAATTATACTCCCTCCATTTTTGTATACAAGGCCACAAACTCATATTACAGGTACCAATGTAAAAAATCAATGCTATGTTTAAGTCAATGTTGCAAGCTAGCTTGTCACCTTGATTGTCATGTTAATTAATGTGGTTTTTCTCTCCCAAGCACAACAAGCCAACCCTCTTACTCCTTATTGGTTGATTAATGTTGGGAATGCAAGCTAACCTTCTCACTCCCGCATGCACACAAGGGATATTAATGTCCTCGGGTGCTAGTACGAGGCAAACGCCATCAATTTTGCCTCGATTAATGTTAGTGGCCTTGTTTAGTTGAAAATTGTAATTTTGATAGTGGCCTTGTATACAACGTATAACATATATTTTATGTGCGAAAATCATGGTCAATTATGACCCAGAATAAAAGGGAGACTAGTTAATGTGGGGTCGCTTTCTTAATTGAAGGGTAAATTGATTTTGATTTTGATCCTGTCAGAGCGCGCCGGCCCTCTCGTCCAATCCTAAATCGTTGCCGCACGCTCCTCTCCCTCTTCTCCATTGCAAAACCACCTCCTCTCCTCTCCATCATCTCCATTCCAAAACCACTGTCTCGCCTCTCCCTCTTCTCTATTGCAAGACCACCGTCTCTCCTCCATTTTCTAGACGCTTTGCTCCATGGCGCGGGCGCAATCCATGGATACAAAATTAGTATACTGTATACTATTTAAAAGTCGAGGGCAGGGCTTTTCCTACGCGGTAGGCGGCAGGGCAGTTCCGCCTAGTCGGTTCGACAGAGACGCGAGAAGACGAGGGAGTAGGCTGCTGCAAACATAGGGCTGTGTGATTTGATAGCGAGTTACTGCTGGACAGGTGGGGCCCCGTGATTTGACTTGTCATTATCATTTTAACTGCGGTGCTAGGACCGGCGTGAATATCCTAGATTCCTGACCACCTCCATACAGGTGCCTCTCTCCACCATGTAGTAGAGGCTGGCTCTTGCATGAGAGCCCACTTCTCTACTTTTTTCTTGCCTCTCTTTCCTCCACATATGCAAAAATGCCATGTAAAGCGCACTATTGTACTTACTTTTACTTGCTCCTACAGGTGCTTAAGCTTGCCACATAAGCATAAAGTCTGATGTGGCAAGTTAATCAAGAAGAGAGAGACTAGTTTGGTGACCCAAGGAAGAAACGTTGCTAAGCGTGTGTACCTAGGTGAAAAGACAATTTTGAGTCTATAGCTAATTAAATGAAGCAAACTTAGCAACACCATTTCATTGGAAGAGGTCACTCCTTGGCAAATGCAATAAATACACACGCTTAGCACCGTTTCTTCCTTGAGTATGAAGAAAGAGATAGAGAGGAGTAAACAAAATACACTTATAGCCAACCTTGTTGTAGTATGAGTGACTAAGTGATGACTATGTATGACATGCCAACATCAGATAGCCTAACGCACCATGTTAAATCTCCAAGGGCGCGACCGCGCGAGCGACGCGACGGTCGTGGTAGGCGCGACCATGATACGGGCTACTGGCAGCCCTTGGATCTGAGATCAAACGGTCGCATGCTAAGTTGCTGAAAATTTGCAGAATAACCCTCCAAGATAGGATATTCACCCATAGGTCTAGAATCACGCCATGCAACCGTTCGATCTCAGATCCAAGGGCTCTCAGAAGCCCGTATCATGGGAGAATGGAAAGCCACTACCCTGCCGTTCGCACGCTAGCAGTTCGCTCCTACTCATCCCCGCACGTCCTTCAATACTACGGCGGTTCGCTCCTAGTCGTCCCATCCATTCACATTACGGCAGTTCCACTAATCCTAACCCTCCTCCCAAATCCATGGCGTCCCAAATCTCCATGATCGACGGAGTACAAGGTTAGAACCATCACCAGTGATGAGTTCGACGTCATCTACACCCGTTCTTCGGCGACGGTGAAAGGATGCCTTTCTCGCTTCAGACGCATGTTCGAAGACTCAGATGATCAGTGGGTTGCTGGGCTAGATGTTGAGTACACCATAGTCCTGGGACGAGAGAAGGATCTAAAGGACGAAGAGAGGAAGAAGCCCACCGTGATCCAGGTTTGCGTGCATGACTTATGCTTGGTCTACCACATATGCCATGCTGACGTTGAGTGCCAGGATTTTAAGGACTTCCTCGAGAGCAACCTAGTCAAATTTGTTACTGTAGACTTTGGTAACGACAAAGAAGTCCTGCATCGGATAGGCCTCGTTGTAGGCAACACCTTCGACCTCCAGAAGAATCGGCCGGTGTCCTCTCGTCAGCCTTCAATGCTGACCCTGGCAGGAGCCATGGTTCATCCTTCGTACGGTAAACTGGAGAAACCTCATTACCCGTTTAATCGTCATGCATGGCAGCGGAATTTACTAGATATAGACCACATCCACTACGCTGCAATGGATGGCTACCTTTGCTTCAATATCTACAAGGGTTGGATGAAGAGCAACAGCCAAGTGTGCGGTTCAAGCAAAGAAGTATCAGCCAAGAGGAAGAGGGACAAGGACGAAGTCGAGGACATGGACGAGGACTCCGAGTAAGGTGGCAGTGTCGTTGCTCATGGTGGTTCTAATGCAGTGTCTACCGGAATAGTTGCAAAGTTTAATTTCAGGTGTGCTCAATTTAATTTGAGGGGTGTGTTGTGCTGAGCCCCCAGCAGAACTATGTTATGTTTCTTCTTGTTACTTTAACTCTTCAGTACGTACATACTAGTATTTCTTACATTTCATCTTTTAGTTGGTATAGTACTACCACTCGTTTCTTCACATTATATACGTACAATATATATGGCCAACATCATATAGCCAGCAGTTTAGTTGTCAAAGAATTTTAGGGTGCTTAGTTTTGTCAAAGAATTCCAGGATGCTTAGAGGGTGCTTGGATCCAAGGGACTTATTTTAGTCTGACTAAAAATAGTCTCTTTAAGAGGCTAAAGTTCCAAGCACCCCTGACTAAAGAGGGGCTAAAACTAGTCTTGAGACTAAAATTTTTTAGTCAGGGGTACCCCTACTAAAATGTGGATTAGTCCTCTCTCTACTCATTTAACTCCTCTCCTTTAACACAGGTGAGTTCTGGATTGGAGGGTTTGGAGGATAATAAATGCTCATTAACTTGATTTTAGCCTTTTTAGTATTTGGATCCAAGCATGGGTGAGGCTAGCATGTTTTAGTCCCACTACTTTTAGTCATGGGACTAAAATGTATCCAAGCACCCTCTTAGTTTTATTTGAGGGGTGGGTTGTGCTGGACACCACTATTGTGACTAGCCTTTTTAATAGTACTATATGCATAATTTGGCGATGAGCGCTCTCTATATGTACCACCTTTTTTTTAATTTCAAGTTTTGCTCCATGGCGAAATCCATCGATACTACTACTGTTGTACAAAAGTATCCATTTTTTAAAAGGCTAGAGGTCGGGGCAGTCTAGCTTGGTCGGTTTCATGAGAGGCGAGGGCCTTTGTGATTTGACGGCTCATTACTGCTGGAAGGCGGGGCCTTGTGATTTGACTGCTCGTATAAATGCGCCGACGACCTGATCGAGGAGGAGCAAAGAACCGTGCGGTATACTCAAGTTTTCCACTGGAGTAGTACTGCGACGGAGGAGCACGAAACACGGCAGCCTAGTGCCATATGGCGATAAAAAATGATCTAATTTGCTAGTCATCTCATTGTTAGCATTGTTCTATTCATTCCCTCAAAAAACATTGTTCTATTCATGCCTCGCAGAGAACGTGACACATGCGGCGAAACACCCGAAGCAAAAGATGAAACACAGGAGCAAAAGAAGAAGGAAGATTATCACCCCAAAATGATCTAATTCGCCGCGGAGTCGTAACTGCTTCTTCATCGCCTCCACGACCTCCATCTCCTTGCGCGTCAACTTCGCCATCTTCATCATTGTGTCCATGACGCGGCATTTCTCAACGCGAGCCTTCATCATCTGTTCCACGACCATATTACGTACCTTGACAGCAGCCGGGTGCTTGATGCAGAGCTTCGCCAACTCTTCCTTATGATCCATGGCGAGGGCCTGCAGCATCTTCATCGAGGAACTACTATTCTCATGCAGCTTCTTCCAACCGGTGTTCTTCTCCTTCAACAAGTCGATCTCGTGGCAGAGCTTCGCATTGTCCTCCTGAAGTTGCAGGATTTCGCCGGTCGCCTTCTTCTTCGAGGCAATGCTCTTCTTCAGCAGCATCACCAAGCCGGCGGTCAACTCCCCCTACTGATTCAGCTCAGCAGGCATGTCGTCGAGGCTCTCCTTCAGCAACTCCATCAAGCCTTGGATGAACTCCTTCTGCTTATTAAGCTGATCGGGCATGCCGCCGAGGGGTAACGACTCCAGCTCCGCCGGCTCGGCATATTCGCCTCCGCGGCTAGGGCGCTCCTAGGAGCCATCGCCTGCCCGTGAGAGATCTTTCGAGGTCTCTGCGTGGCGGCGAGCCCTCTCTTTTTTTTCCGCAGCCTTGCTTGCCGCTCCCTTGTTATGAGTAGTTCTCGACCTAGAGCTCTGCTCACCGGCCATGGCAACAACGGACGAAGAAGAAGCACTTATGAGGAGGAAAGGTAGAGTGATTTTCGGTTAGGTAGTTCCCCTTTTTATAACCTAAGTACTAGCACTAGTACTAATACCTGCATAGTGGGAACACGTTCAGGTTTGGTACGTACTATTAGTAGGTGTGAGCAGGCTTTCGAATGTGATGGGAACAAGGTAAAGATTAATTGATGGTTTTGACTTTGAGGCCCGAAACGGCTCTCGATGAGTTTAGCGGAACATAAATTTCAAGTACTACACTGCTCAAATGCGTAAATATTATGTTACTGTCAAAAATTGGCACAAAATACGAAGGAGACCAATGGAAGTACTACTAGCAACCCACGATTTAACTACTCGCATGCGTGCAGTGGAGTAATAATGTCTTTCTTCCGCCCTCACGTCCACTCAATTTGCATGTGCTGTATTAATTGGCCATCAATGAAGTGAACGACTTTACACGTGTCAAATTATCACATGGGGTGGATCTTGGTACAAAATTGCGTCCGCCCGTGTACCCGCGTGTGCGTGCGAGGAATGAGTGCGTGCATGGCGTGCGTGCACATCTTCGCTTCGTGCATGTACCGCCAGTATGGCTCAGGGAGGACGAGTACATTCTTCTGGAACCAGCAGCACGTCACTGTGATCAATCCATGCAAGAAGGTCGCGACAACGCCTACACATGTGCCACGTGGCTTCATGAACTGTAAGAGAGACACTGTGTAGCATGCCATTGGTATTCTAATTTACGTGTTTTGCACATACTTGAAGTACTAGTAAGGTACACGTGCATTGGACGCATCAGATTTTGCAACCAAATTATGAATAAATACCACACTATAGCATGTAAGCTCTGAGTCATATATGTCTGATGTAGCCCTTCGTTTAATTCTTATAGTTCATCTCATTCAAAATCAATTAGTTTTTATAAAAAAGCTAAGAACACGGGAATAGGAAAAACATGGGATTATAGTGGAATGTCGTCTTGAATCCTACAGGATTGTACGAGTGTTTGATTGTGCATAGAAAAAACACAAAATTCTTTCAAAGAGGTTTGAGTGGATGGGATGTTTCCTATGAAATCTAGTGCAAATGAATCATATGGAAAAATTCCTATGGTTTACAATCCTATGAATCAAACAACCAAGATAGGAAAAAATCCTAATGATTAGAATCCTCCAAAATTCCTTTGAGAATCCTTTGAATCAAAGAAGCCCTTAATCTATTTTATGATTCATGGAATTGTGCATTGTAAAGCATAAAGTAAAAAAAAATAATGGCAATTCAACTAGAAAAAAGTTTGGGCAGTTATGATACGGAAGATTCTAGAACAAAAGAGAACCACTGTTGTTTTGAGGTTTGTGCATTATGCTTAAGTTCAACCATGGAGTCTGCTAGATTGTACATGTGGAAAAATCCGGTGGGGGGCTAGAAGATGGTGCGAGGGGCCGAGTGGAGGGAGACTATGAAGGAATGCACAAGTGCGAGATCGATATTTAGAGAGAGGGGGCGAACACATGCGCTGATGCGCGCAGTGCCGGAGCCATGAAAAATAAATGAGCTAGGGGGCCAAGCATTGCTAATCCTTTACGAGGAGGGTCAATTCATGAACTTAAACCATTTTTAGCAGCAATTCTCTAATGATCACATTCATATTAGCCTTGATATATAGTGATGTTAGGGGGGGAGGGGGGAGGGCCCTTACTTCCCCCTGTCTTCGCCATTGTGCACGCGTCTGAGAGATGAAGCGGAAGGCATGGATGATGAGAGGGGGACATTGGATACATAATTAATGTGGGTGTATTAGCTATATATGTTAATCCTATATAGATAGGTATAGATTGATCGATGTGGACGTGGGAAAGAGGGTGAGACCTCACTGGATATATCGATTGATCGGTTTGTGTGGAAAACTATGAAAGACCTAGCTATATACACACATACATAGAGGAACATCGATCGTTGTGCATGCACGCGTGAGAGATAAAGAATGCCCGATATGATGGAGAGGGGGATGTGTGTTGGTGTGTGCCTTCATGGGAGACCGACCTGAAGAAAAAGATTGCATGCGTGCGATGGATAATGCCGACTGGTAGTGTGTGTGCATGCATGCACGAGAGAAAGTTAGTGGTACAATTATAAATAGAAGACTACTGTGTGGGTGTAAAAGAATAGCTGAATAGGTGAGGTCACAATCAATGTAAAGTTGAATTCAAATATTTGAATAAGAGATCCTGATGTTTGAAACCCATGCATGCATGAATATAACGGAGATCTGCGCGGTGTGGTTTGGAAACGAGCATGTTGTAATGTATACACATTGAACAAGGTCAGACTAATTTGAATTTGAGATACCGATGGCATATATCATTTGGCCACGTCGCATCCGTGCACGGACACACTATTCTAATTGGAGATGACGGGCGGCTTTTGCATCACATATCTATATCTATACCCCTATATATATATATTATATTTTATATTTTTTATATTGTGTGCTGGTAACTTTAACTTTGAAAGATGGTCGTTGGATGAGGCGAATCCGATGGTCCAAAGATGGCAAATTTGAGCACTACTGGCCGTTGGATATCATCTAGATTCCACCAGATTTCGCCACATGTATAATCTAGAAGACTCCATGGTTGAACTTAAGCATAATGCACAAACATCAAAACACAAGCACTTCTTATTTGTTCTAGAATCTTCCGTATCAGAATTGCCCAAATGTTTTTCTACATGATTTTCCATTATTTGTTTTTACTTTATGTCTTACGACGCACAATTCCATGAATCTTAAAATAGATTAGCTTTCTTATAAAAACTAGATGATTTTGAATGAAATGAACTATAAGAATTAAATGAACATCTACATCATGCATATATGACTCAAAGCTTGCATGCTATAATGTGGTATTTATTCATAATTTGGTTGCCAAATCTCATGCGTGCAATGCACGTGTACCTTACTCTAGTCTAAATGGTGTTTGTGTGTGTGTTGTGCGTGTTGAGGTGCAAATTGTCTTTTTTTGGTACACGTTAAGCTTGTTCTTCCGAAATTTCAAGCCGCGCCTTATTATGCCGAAAATTCAAGCTAGCGTCTCTGTCTATCATGCTACGAAACTCCCGCCTCTTCAACCAGCGCCTTGTTAGCCTGAAATATTTAAGATATATCTTTGTCTTGTTGTGCTCCGACAACTCCCTCCATCTCAACCCGCGCCTTGCTATTCCGAAATTACAACGCGCGCGAAAACTCCCACCTCCTGTGAAATCCCGACACGCGAAATGCCTGTGGTACCCCTGAACCGAAAGAACCGCCTCAAATCGGTGGGGGTACTTTTGTAACTTACCCCACATTCCGTACAAGCGCATCTCTAAGCCATGGTTCCCCAGTGCCATCCCATCCGCCCACCCATTCGTACACCGAGGCCGTGAAAACCCGCGACGAAACCCCACACCCTGCTCCGTCCGCCACCCAGCTGGAGCCTCTTCCTCGATGACGTCATCCACAGCAACGCCTCGATGTCCCTCATCCATCGTACCGGATGAGGATCCGTCATCGATCTCATCGTCCCACCGGTTCAGCCACCCCGTCCTCCACCTCCAAGGAGCTGCCCCGACGTTCCCCTCGTCTTTCGCTCCACCTCCATTCCCACACCGCCATCTTCACCTGCACCACTGGAAGAGCATCATCATCACTGTTTCCTCGGATGAAGTTGTGGCCTAATCGGCGCCACTAAAGAGGTTGTACACTAATCGCCGCATTTTCTTCTTGATTCGATCTCACGGTGCTGCCGGCGCTCGGTCCCGAGCCAACACGGCGCGGCTCCATCCACGGCGGCGTCACCGGCCACTTCCTCCACGGCGTCGCTCCCTCGGTGGCGATGTCCACATCAGTAGGACCTGCTGCTGCTTTAGCTCTCGCTCGCGTTGCTGCTCTTCTCTTGCTCTCGGTCCCCTGCTTGGTCTGCTCTTGCTATTGCTCTTGCTTGCGCTGCTACTCTCGCTCTTGCTCTTGCTTGCGATGCTGCTCTGATTTAGCTACACTTCACTTCGATGCCGCCGGGGTGAAGGAAGAACCAGCCACAGCAGGGAGGGGGGCTCGCCGGAGAGGTACCCCACTATCTATCTTAGGGTTCAGGATGGGGCGGTGGTCGCCGGCGGTGGTGGGGCGTTGGTGGGGCGGTGGCGTGGGGATCGCCGGAGAAAAATCTCGGCACGGGGGGGCCTAGAGGAATGGCCAGACCGGCGGTGGGGAGTGTTTTCGGGGCGGGCGGGGCGACGCACCACCGGCCGCGGGCGGTGGGGTGCTGTTGTTTGGCCGGCTCAGGGGGTGGAGGTTGAAGATGAACCGCAGGCCCTTGATTTCGTATCCAACGGCTGCAAAATCGACTGACCAGAGATGAAAAAGTCAGTCGACCGACGTGTAGCCTCACCTTGCTAGTGTGTTCAGTTTCGATAGAAAAATTCAGTTTCGACAGCAAAATTCAGTTTCGACGGTTAAGTTCAGTTTCGATAGTTAAGTTCAGTTTCGACAGTTAAATTCAGTTTCGACAGTTAAGTTCATAGATGAGCGGCTGATGTATTTTACATCTAGCACTTTGTGTTTATGTATTTTACGTCATGTATTGGAGATGCTATTAGAATTCCACTCAGGTTAACGTTGTTCGTTGTCTCTCTTGTCCTGCTTCAGCCTCGGCGTCGTACAACTCACCGGAGCTGCTCCAACGACGAAACCCTCCATCACAGCGGAGCAGTACCTCGGGCTCCATCTCAAGACGCCTAAGATCTTCTTCCCCTCCTCCGACAGCCAAGTCAGCCGGAGCATCCTCACCGGCCAACCCAATCACGCTGAGATCGACATGGCTTCGCCAAAGAGGTTGTACACTTGTTGCATCTCTTTTTTACTCTATGTGTTATATATATTGTCCACTAAGCACTCGTAGTAACGGGAAATACGATTATTTTGTCCTACTATATGACAAGCAGTGAGGTACCGGGCAACTTAGCTATCCGTGATGGACTCTCTTGAACGCCATCATTATTTATCTCTGCGTGTTTGAGCTGTGCATTTGTCGATGGGCCTGGGAGTTGAGCTAGTATGGCAGTGGCCTAGGTCCAAAGTAATAGAAGTAGCACAAAAACATTTTTTTAGTGTAGGATTTTCCTTGCTCAAGCCTGCCTACTAGAATCGCCAGTGCTTGAAAGGAAAAGTGAATGAAAAACATCGGAATTGAAAAGTTTCCTATGGTACTACTTTTCATGAATTTGGTGCAAAGGAATGGAGCAAAGGAAAACTGTAGGATTTGTTCCTTTAGTGTCTCCTTGAAAGAAAAACCGTAGGAATTCTAATTTTCCACTTCTCCTTCTTTTCATATTCCTATTCATCAAGCACAAGATTAAGAGATAGTAGCATAATAGCATTATAACCGTACATTTTCTTGTGGTTTGACTTAATCTCACCATGCTTTTTTGCATCCTGTGATCTTCCAATTGTTGTGAATCAAACACCCAGATTGGTAGAAATCCTGTGTTTTTAAATTCTCTGTTTTGCGCGTGCATTCCTATCCTATTCCTGTCTATTACCTATCCCTGCATTGTTAGAATCCTCAAATTCAAACAAGCCCTTAATCAATTACTTCTCTTACAGATATGTGTCAAAGAAAACCTTGTGTGGTTTGTCCTGCTCATGCGGCGCTGTGTTCCACCCTAGCTCAGCTGCTCCAACGATGGAAGGGTTCACCACAGCAGGGATCCGCTCTCCAGACTGTCTTTCGCCGCCTCAGATCTTCTTCCCCGCCGCCGGCAGCCACGACAACTGCATTACCATCATCAACTGAGCAGATGACCTTGAGGACTACACGGGTCCGCAAGAGAGGTCGCACTCTTCCATGTCTGCTTACTTATGCGTCGCTTAATATGATGACATGCTACATTTGTAGGGGAACGTTGCAGAAAATTAAAATTTTTCCTACGGTTTCACCAAGATCCATCTATGAGTTCATCTAAGCAACGAGTCAAGGGAGAGAGTTTGCATCTACATACCACTTGTAGATCGCGTGCGGAAGCTTGCAAGGTGATGATGTAGTCGTACTCGACGTGATTCGAATCACCGATGACCAAGTGCTGAATGGACAGCACCTCCGCGTTCAACACACGTACGGGACGGGAGACGTCTCCTCCTTCTTGATCCAGCAAGGGGGAAGGAGAGGTTGAGGAAGACAGCTCCACCGGCAGCACGACGGCGTGGTGATGGTGGAGAGGCAGTACTCCGACAGGGCTTCGCCAAGCACACAACGGAGGAGGAGAGGTGTTGGGGAGGGGAGGGCTGCGCCTTGGAGGGTGGTGAGGCTGCCCTCCCCTCACCCCTCTATTTATAGGGGGAAGGGAGAAGGGGGCCGGCCCCCTAGAACCCATCTAGGGGGGGGTGCGGCGGCCTAGGGGAGAGGGGAGAGGGTGGCTTGCCCCCCAAGCCAAGGGGGCGCCCCCTCTAGGGTTCCCCCTCAACCCTAGGCGCATGGGCCCAAGGGAGGGGGGTGCGGCCAGCCCACCAGGGGCTGGCTCCCTGCCCCATGCAGCCCATGTGGCCCCCCGGGAGGGGTGGCCCCTCCCGGTGGACCCCCGGAACCCTTCCGGTGGCCCCGGTACAATACCGGTATGACCCCGAAACTTCCTGGTGTCCGTTTGACAACTTCCCATATATAAATCTTTACCTCCGGACCCTTCCGGATCTCCTCGTGACGTCCAGGATCCCATCCGGGACTCCGAACAACATTCGGTAGTCACATACTAGTCTTCCTAATAACCCTAGCGTCACCGAACCTTAAGTGTGTAGACCCTACGGGTTCGGGAGACATGCAGACATGACCGAGACGCTCTCAGTCAATAACCAACAGCGGGATCTGGATACCCATGATGGCTCCCACATGCTCCTCGATGTTGTCATCGGATGAACCACTATGTCGAGGATTCGATCAAACCCTGTATGCAATTCCCTTTGTCAATCGGTACGTTACTTGCCCGAGACTCGATCGTCGGTATCCCAATACCTTGTTCAGTCTCGTTACCGGCAAGTTACTTTACTCGTACCATAATGCATGATCCCCTGTCCAACACCTTGGTCACATTGAGCTCATTATGATGATGCATTACTGAGTGGGCCCAGAGATACCTCTCCGTCATACGGAGTGACAAATCCCAGTCTCGATCCGTGTCAACCCAACAGATACTTTCGGAGATACCTGTAATGCACCTTTATACTCACCCAGTTACGTTGTGACGTTTGATACACCCAGGCACTCTTACGGTATCCGGGAGTTACACGATCTCATGGTCGAAGGAAGAGATACTTGACACTGGCAAAGCTCTAGCAAAACGAACTACACGATCTTTTATGCTATGCTTAGGATTGGGTCTTGTCCATCACATCATTCTCCTAATGATGTGATCCCGTTATCAACGACATCCAATGTCCATAGTCAGGAAACCATGACTACCTGTTGATCACAACGAGCTGGTCAACTAGAGGCTCACCAGGGACATATTGTGGTCTAAGTATTCACACGTGTATTACGATTTCCGGATAATACAGTTATAGCATGAATAAAAGACATTTATCATGAACATTGAAATATAATAATACTTTTATTATTGCCTCTAGGGCATATTTCCGACAACATTATCATCGTGTTCACCTATTAGACTCCGAGTCAGGTCCAAACTAATGCTGAAACTTGAGTTTTTAAATGGTTGTGGGGTACATATTGGGGCAGCAATCAGTACTATCTGTCTACTATCTAGTTAATCTCCGGTGTCTACTATGAGTTTCATGTTGGGTGCAAACAAACATTAAAGGAGCCATTATCTGTATTTTTTTAACTAAAGCTATTATCTGCCTGTTATCATTGGTTTTGGGTCTATCCACAGTTTGCTACCATCACTCTGGATTTGTGCATGCACTCCTTACATAATCTCACTATGTTTTATTCCTATGCATGCCAGTTATTGTACACAATGGAACTGATCATGTAGAGCAAAAGAGACGAGCCTTGCGTGGCAATAAAATTTCATGCAGACGTCGTTCCATGGTGGGCGCAAAGGCAGCCCCCCTCCACCCATTTCAGATCGTAATCAAGAGGAAGATAACTATTATGAGGGGGATTCAGAAGGAGAAGACCACTCCTATTTACCCCATGAGGTCTTCGCTCTAACTTGGCATGCTGATGTTGGTAATATCATGCATATGGTGCCTTGCATTGCTTACTGTATACATTAAAGATGTCATCTGCTTAGTTTAGACATGCTTTGTGTCAATGACATCTGTTTAGTTTCTTTATCGTATATGTGAATCATGCAATGCCATCTTGTCTAGCCAGGCATCATATATGTGAATTTTGCAATGCCACCCTGGTTAGCCAGTCATCTTATATGTGAATTATATCATGCCATCATTTTTTTATTACGTGTTAAATTTGTCAACAATTTTAGTACATTCAATTACTCTTCCTGTGCATCAGCCATTTGGCACGGTCATGGAAAAATCTGGAGTGGAAACAAGGTCTTCAGAGCAGACAATGCTATCTGACGAAGCGCATGTCTTGCTGGTTACCGATAGCTCCTTGATACGTCTCCGTCGTATCTACTTTTCCAAACACTTTTGCCCTTGTTTTGGACTCTAACTTGTATGATTTGAATAGAACTAACCCGGACTGACGCTGTTTTCAGCAGAATTGCCATGGTGTTGTTTTATGTGCAGAAAACAAATATTCTCGGAATGACCTGAAACTCCATGGAACATCTTGGAAAAAACAATAAAAAATCCTCGCCAAAGATGAAGACCAGGGGCCCACACCCTTCTCACGAGGGTGGGGGGCGCCCACCCCCCTAGGGCGCACCCCCCTACCTCGTGGGCCCCCTGGAAACCCTCCGACGCCAACTCCAACTCTATATATTTGCTTTCAGAGAGAAAAAAATAAGAGAGAAGAAATCATCGCGTTTTACGATACGGAGCCGTCGCCAAGCCCTAAAACCTCTCGGGAGGGCTGATTTGGAGTCCGTTCGGGGCTCCGGAGAGGGGGATTCGTCACTGTCGTCATCATCAACCATCCTCCATCACCAACTTCATGATGCTCACCGCCGTGCGTGAGTAATTGCATCGTAGGCTTGCTGGACGGTGATGGGTTGGATGAGATTTATCATGTAATCGAGTTAGTTTTGTTAGGGTTTGATCCCTAGTATCCATTATGTTCTGAGACTGATGTTGCTATGACTTTGCTATGCTTAATGCTTGTCACTAGGGCCCGAGTGCCATGATTTCAGATCTGAACCTATTATGTTTTCATGAATATATGTGAGTTCTTGATCCTATCTTGCAAGTCTATAGTCACCTACTATGTGTTATGATCCGGCAACCCCGAAGTGACAATAATCGGGACCACTCCCGGTAATGACCATAGTTTGAGGAGTTCATGTATTCACTATGTGCTAATGCTTTGTTCCGGTTCTCTATTAAAAGGAGGCCTTAATATCCCTTAGTTTCCAATAGGACCCCGCTGCCACGGGAGGGTAGGACAAAAGATGTCATGCAAGTTCTTTTCCATAAGCACGTATGACTATATATGGAATACATGCCTACATTACATTGATGAATTGGAGCTAGTTCTGTGTCACCCTATGTTATGACTGTTACATGATGAACTGCATCCGACATAATTATCCATCACTGATCCGGTGCCTACGAGTTTTCCATATACTGGTTCTCGCTTATTTACCTTTCCCACTGCTATTGTTACAATCACTACAAAATACTAAAAACATTACTTTTGTTGTCTTTACTTTTGTTGCCGCTACCACCACTATCATATTACTTTGCTACTAAACACTTTGCTGCAGATACTAAGTTTCCAGGTGTGGTTGAATTGACAACTCAGCTGCTAATACTTGAGAATATTCTTTGGCTCCCCTTGTGTCGAATCAATAAATTTGGGTTGAATACTCTATCCTCGAAAGCTGTTGCGATCCCCTATACTTGTGGGTTATCAAGACTAATTTCTAGCGCCGTTGCCGGGGAGCATAGCTCTATTCTTTGAGTCACTTGGGATTTATATCTGCTGGACACTATGAAGAATTTGAGAGATCCAAAAACCAAGATCTACCCCTCAACTACGAGGGGAGGTAAGGAACTGCCATCTACCTCTGCACTTGATTCACCTTCTATTACGAGTAAGTTTGCGACACCTACACCTGCTTCTGCTATTCGTTCTGATATGTCGCATGTTATTGATGATGCCACTTATGCTATGCATGATACTTATGATGAAACTGCTTCTATGCCTGATACTACTGTGCCCCTTAGTGAATTTCTTGATGAACAAATTGCTAGGGCTAGAGAAAAAGAAATTATTGAATCTGAATACGATGATGATAGTGATGATGAAAATATGCCTGTTATTCCGGAGGGCTATCTTTTTGATATGGAATCTTCTGCCGCTATTTTAGCTTGCAGAGATAGATATGAGCTTAAGAGGTTATTAATTAAATGGAACAAAGAATCACTTAGAGATAAAATGAAACCCGACCCTGCTTTTGCTACTTCACCTATATGTGTTCCTGATAAGGATTATGAATTCTCTGTTGATCCTGATATAATTACTTTGGTTGAATCTGATCCGTTTTATGGCTATGAATCTGAAACTATTGTGGCACATCTTACTAAGTTAAATGATATAGCTGCCCTGTTTACTAATGATGAGAGATCGTGTTACTTTTATATACTCAAAATATTTCTGTTCTCATTAAAGGGTGATGCTAAGATATGGTTTAATTCTCTTTATCCTGGTTGTGTGCGTAGTCCCCAGGATATGATTTATTACTTCTCTGCTAAATATTTCCCTGCTCATAAGAAACAAGCTGCTTTGAGGGAAATATACAACTTCGTGCAAATTAAAGAAGAGAGTCTCCCACAAGCTTGGGGGAGGCTTCTCAAGTTACTTAATGCTTTGCCTGATCATCCTCTTAAGAAACCCGAAATACTTGATATCTTTTATAATGGACTAACCGATGCTTCCAGAGATTACCTGGATAGTTGTGCTAGTTCTCTTTTCAGGGAAAGAACACCAGATGAAGCTGAAATTCTATTGAATAATATGTTGACAAATGAAAATAATTGGGCACCTCCTGAGCCAGCTCCTGCTCCAATTACTGAACCTATTCCTAAACCAACTCCGAAGAAGAGAGGTGTTCTATTTCTCAGTCCCGAAGATATGCAAGAGGCAAAGAAATCTATGAAAGAAAAAGGTATTAAAGCTGAAGACGTTAAGAATTTACCTCCTATTGAAGAAATACATGGTCTTAATATACCGCCTGTTGAAGAAACATATGATCTTAATTATTTATTTACTGAAGAACCTCCTGATCCTGATATCCCGACACAGGTAGTAAAGGTAAATTCTCTCTATAGATTTGATGAAGGTGATATCCCTCACTATAAGCCTGCTAGGCAATGCTTTGATGAGTTTGATAATTTTATTGTCAAACAAGAAAATTTCAATGCTTATTTTGGTAGACAATTGAAATATGATTCCGATATGCTTAAATTCTTGGGTGATTATATGGCTAATATTAAAGGTGAACTTAAACTTGTTAGCAAACATGCTTCTATGGTTACCACTCAAGTAGAACAAGTACTTAAGGCTCAAAAAGAAGTGCTTGATGAAATGAATAGTAAGAAAAATGATTATGTTGTTAGAGTGGCTACTAGAACTGGTAGAATGACTCAGGAACCTTTGTATCCTGAAGGCCACCCTAAGAGAATCAAGCAAGATTCTCAAAGAAATAATATTGATGTTCCTAGTTCTTCTAAAAAGAAGAAGAAGAAAAATGATAGAACTGTGCAAACTTCTAGTGAACCTATTGCTGAACCACCTGATAATCCAAATGATATTTCTATGTCTGATGCTGAAACACAATCTGGTAATGAACATGAACCTAGGTTCAATATTAATGATGATGCTCAACCTAGTAATGATAATGATGTAGAAATTGAACCTGTTGTTGATCTTGATAACCCACAATCAAAGAATCAACGTTATGATAAAAGAGACTTTGTTGCTAGGAAACATGGTAAAGAAAGGGAACCTTGGGTTCAGAAACCCATGCCTTTTCCTCCGAAACCATCCAAGAAAAAGGATGACGAGGATTTTGAGCGCTTTGCTGAAATGATTAGGCCTATCTTTTTGCGTATGCGATTAACTGATGTGCTCAAAACAAATCCTTATGCTAAATATATGAAGGATATCATTACTAATAAAAGAAAGATACCGGAAGCTGAGATTTCCACCATGCTTGATAATTATACTTTTAAGGGTGGAATACCAAAGAAACTTGGAGACCCCGGAGTACCTACTATACCTTGCTCCATTAAAAGAAATTATATTAAAACTGCTTTATGTGATCTTGGAGCCGGTGTTAGTGTTATGCCTCTCTCTTTATATCCTAGACTTGACTTGAATAAGCTGACACCTACTGAAATATCTTTGCAAATGGCTGATAAATCAACTGCTATACCTGTCAGTATTTGTGAGGATGTGCCTATTGTGGTTGCAAACGTTACTATTTTAACGGACTTTGTTATACTTGATATTCCCGAGGATGATAGTATGTATATTATTCTTGGAAGACCTTTTCTTAATACTGCAGGGGCTATTATTGATTGCAACAAAGGCAATGTCACTTTTCATGTTAATGGTAATGAGCATACGGTACACTTTCCGAGGAAACAACCTCAGGTTCATAGTATCAATTCTATTGGGAAAATTCCATCAATTATATTTGGAGGTTTTGAATTTCCTCTCCCTACTGTCAAGAAGAAATATGATATACTTATTATTGGGGATGTGCATATCCCCGTTGAGGTAACTTAGTGTTATTCAAAATTTCTCCGGTTTCATGATTATCGGAATGAGTTTGTTAACAAGACTTGATCAACCTTGTTAGTGGATTCTTTTTTATGAGCATGAGATGGATGAAACAAGAAGCGCAACCTTTTGTACCCCACTTTTACTTTCTGTTATTTATATTAAATAAAGTAAAATAGTATTTTCTGTCTGTTTCCTGACTTATCCGTGCAATATAAAAATATCCCGAAAATAAAAGTCCTCAGAATGCCATGCCAATTTAATATGATTTTTTCGGGAATATTTGAGGATTTACTGTTGATGTCTACTACACAACCTTCTTCTTGTAGACGTTGTTGGGCCTCCAAGTGCAGAGGTTTGTAGGACAGTAGCAAATTTCCCTGAAGTGGATGACCTAAGGTTTATCAATCCGTAGGAGGCGTAGGATGAAGATGGTCTCTCTCAAGCAACCCTGCAACCAAATAACAAATAGTCTCTTGTGTCCCCAACACACCCAATACAATGGTAAATTGTATAGGTGCACTAGTTCGGCGAAGAGATGGTGATACAAGTGGTATATGGATAGTTGTAACACCCCGGATATGACTTTCCCAATTTGTACTCCAACTCTTGCCATTTCCGGCGTTAAGTTATTTTATTTTCTCGGGTTCGGGTCTTTGTCTCCGTGTGTTGTTATCGTTGTCATGCATCTCATATCATGTCATCATGTGCATTGCATTTGCATACGTGTTCATTTCATGCATTTGAGCATTTTCCCCGTTGTCCGTTTTGCATTCCGGCGCTTCGTTCTCCTCCGGTGGCCATTTCTAGCTTTCTTTCGTGTGTGGGGATTAAACATTTCCGGATTGGACCGAGACTTGCCAAGCAGCCTTGGTTTACTACTGGTAGACCGCCTGTCAAGTTTCGTATCATTTGGACTTCTTTTGATACTCCAACGGTTAACCGAGGGACCGAAAAGGCCTCGTGTGTGTTGCAGCCCAACACCACTCCAATTTGGCCCAAAACCCACCTAATCCTTCTCCATCATCTAGAGCGTTCGATCACGATCGCGTGGACGAAAACCGCACCTCATTTGGACTCTCCTAGCTCCCTCTATACCTATATATAGACCCCTTCCCCGAAATTTCGGATCCCCCTCGTCAAAAACCCTAGATCCACCTCAT
The DNA here is from genome assembly GCF_002162155.2 of Triticum dicoccoides. Lineage (NCBI taxonomy): Eukaryota > Viridiplantae > Streptophyta > Magnoliopsida > Poales > Poaceae > Triticum > Triticum dicoccoides. Next base: position 580,737,907 of record NC_041384.1, on the reverse strand, counting down.
CGCGCGCCGCCGGACAAAATCTGCACTGACGGACACGTCCGGTTCCTCCCCCGCCGCCGCCACGTGTCGCCTCCTCACTCGCCGCCGCCTGCGCCCACTTCGCCGCCCCAGCCGGCCCGCCGAGGCCCATCGCGGGCCCCCGAGAGCCCGAAGTCACCGCAGCCCCGTGGCTTCGTCTCCTCCGCGACCGGCCGCCACCTCGCCGGCCAGCTCCATCTCCGGTGGCCCCGCGCCGCCCTGCGCCATCGCCGGCGGCCGCTGCTCCCCGGCCGTGCCGCCCCGGACCTCGCCGCTCCACCGCACGCCGCCGTCCCGCGCCGGCGAGCGCGCCGCCAACCGTCTCCATCCGGCCGGCCTCTTCCTCCTCTCCGGCCGCCTCGCTCTTCTCCGGCGGCTACAGTGCCCTGACCGCCGCCTCGGATTCCGTGCCAACCCTAGATCTGAGAGAGGTTGATTTTTTCCTAAGTCCCCGAAATTTCCCAGATCCATATGCTCATGTTCATAGCATCGTATTTCCTCATCCGTAGCTCCGATTTGGGCATATAGCATATCAAAATGTTCGTCTCAGAGAGTACATCATTTCATTCCATTGCATCATTTTCATTTGAGTTCATCTTGATGCCCGAAATGATGTTAGAAGAGGGCTACTTGAGGTTATTGTCAGATCTACTGCTCCATTTAGACATTTGTCATTTTTGCCATGATTATTGTGTGCATGATATGCCCATGAGCTTTACATATGTTTTGTTAAGGGTTTTGCCATCTTTCCAGAGGTGCAACCCATGTATTTTTGTGATGTGTGTGGTGACTAGCACAAGCTTGCGAAGTGAGGTACTTGGTAGTGCTGATTTCAGGGACTTAGCAATTCCACTAAGTCCTTGGGCTGTTTATTTCATATGGCCATATGTTCTTGTTGTTTCCTAGTGATCCGTGCCTCTTTTGAGGATGATCAGTAAGGATGTTTTGTTAATCTTGTAGTGCTCTATCCATACATGTCTTTGTTTGCAATTATGGAGCACCCTAGCTTGAGTCAACCGAGCTCTACTTTTGCTACTTCGTGAATCTGGGCAGATTGTCAACTTGTTTGCAATTTTGCCGATGATGTTGTAGTTGACCCATGCATGCTATTCTATTGTTCTTGCCATGTCTAGCTTGCATTTTGTGTGTTCTTGATAGATGTATGCTTAGCTTTCCATGACTTGCACCGTAGTGAGTGCATCGAGCTTGTAAACATGCCTACTTGATATCTATTTTCAGCATGCTCCAGTTTTCACTAAGTCTGTGATCTGATTATGTTTTTGCCATGTTCACATGCTTGCAATTGTATTTTCTGATCCCTTTTGGCTCAAGGTCACTAAGGGACTTTTGTTAAGCTATTTGAGTAGCTCCATTCCATGTTTTACTTTGTCATGTTCAGGTCCTGTAGCATGTAGTTTTGTTGCTCCAAAGAGTGCTACCTCATCTGAAATTCCAGACAAGTGTTAATTTCACTAAGTCTGAGATCTGTTTACCATATGCATTTTTGCCATGCTTGTTTGAACATGTTAATGGATGAATTGGCCGTAGCTCAGTGCTAGACTTTTGTTAAGTATCTTGAATGCATCCCTGCCATGTATTATGCCATGTTTGGGTGATGTATCTTGTTCATCTCATTGCATTTAGATGGCTACTTGCTGTATATCGCAGACCGGTGTCATATTTGAATCGCTTGCCATTTCCAAACCGTAACTCCGATTCCGGTGATCTTTATATCATTTTCAAGCGATTTCATCTCATCTTTCCAGTGGCACACTTGGATTTCCAAGTTGAGGCCAGGTTCATGCATCCCTTGTCAAATCTTGCATATGCATCTCGCATCGCATCCCGCATAGCATATCATCATTGCATCATATTGTTTGATCCTTGCACGTGGTTGATTGTGTCCTTGTTGCTTGTTTGTCTTGTTTGGGTAGAGCCGGGAGACGAGTTCGCTAATGAGGAGCCCGTTGAGTTTGCTTTCGAGGATCCAGTCAACTCTGACAACTTTGCAGGCAAGATGATCATACCCTCGAAATCTCTACTATCTTTGCTATGCTAGATTGCTCGCTCTTTTGCTATGCCAATGCTACGATGCCTACCATTTGCTTTCAAGCCTTCCCAAATTGCCATGTCAAACCTCTGACCCACCATGTCCTAGCAAACTGTTGATTGGCTATGTTACCGCTTTGCTCAGCCCCTCTTATAGCGTTGCTAGTTGCAGGTGAAGATTGGAGGCCGTTCCTTGTTGGAACATTTATTTACTTGTTGGGATATCATTACATTGCTATGTTATCTTAATGCATCTATACACTTGGTAAAGGGTGGAAGGCTTGGCCTCTCGCCTAGTGTTTTGTTCCACTCTTGCCGCCCTAGTTTCCGTCATATCGGTGTTATGTTCCCGGATTTTGCGTTCCTTACGCGGTTGGGTTATAATGGGAACCTCTTGATAGTTCGCCTTGATTAAAGCTTTTCCAGCAATGCCCAACCTTGGTTTTACCATTTGCCACCTAGCTTCTTTTTCCCTTGGGTTTCTGGAGCCCGAGGGTCATCTTATTTTAACCCCCCCCCCCCGGGCCAGTGCTCCTCTGAGTGTTGGTCCACCTTGTCAGCCGCCGGTGGCCACCAGGGGCAACTCTGGGCTGGCCTACCGGAAGTTTGGACAATCTGAGTGTGCCCTGAGAACGAGATATGTGCAGCTCCTATTGGGATTTGTCGGCACATTCGGGCGGTGTTGCTGGTCTTGTTTTAACCTGTCGAAATGTCTTGAAGAACCGAGGTACCGAGTCTGATCGGAACGTCTCGGGAGGAGGTCTATTCCTTCGTTGACCGTGTGAGCTTGTCATGGGCTAAGTTGGGACTCCCCTACAGGGATTTAAACTTTCGAAAGCCGTGCCCGCGGTTATGGGCAGATGGGAATTTGTTAATGTCCGGTTGTAGATAACTTGAACCTTAATTTAACTAAAATGAATCAACTGAGTGTGTTACCGTGATGGCCTCTTCTCGGCGGAGTCCGGGAAGTGGACACGGTGTTGGAGTAATGTTTGCGCAGGTTGTCCTCTAGTTTCTCGCTCGCGCTTTGCCTCCTCGTCTCGCTCTCTTTTGTGAATAAGTTAGCCACCATATATGTTAGTCGCTTGCTGCAGCTCCACATATACTTTTACCTTGCCTTACCTATAAGCTTAAATAGTCTTGATCGCGAGGGTGCGAGATTGCTGAGTCCCTGTGGCTCACAGATTACTATTACACCAGATGCAGGACCTGATGATTCCGCTCCAGGTGACGCGCTCGAGCTCAAGTGGGAGTTCGACGAGGACTCTCAACGTTATTATGTTTCCTTTCCTGATGATCAGTAGTGGTGCCCAGTTGGGGGTGATCGGGACCATGTCGCATGTTGGGTTATCTTTTATTTTGGCGCCGTAGTCGGGCCATGAGTGTTTTGAATGATGTAATGTTATTTATGTACCTTGATTGATGTGGCGATTGTAAGCCAACTATGTTCTCTCCCCTTTATTATTATATTACATGGGATGTGTAAAGATTACCTTACTTGCAACATATGCCTTCAATGCGATTATGTCTCTAAGTCGTGCCTCGACACGTGGGAGCTATAGTCGCATCGAGGGTGTTACAATAGTAGATATGAGTATTTGTAATCTGAAATTATAAAAACAGCAAGGTAGCAAGTGATAAAAGTGAGCGTAAACTGTATTGCAATGATGGTAAACAAGGCCTAGGGTTCATACTTTCACTAGTGTAAGTTCCCTCAACAATACTAACATAATTGGATCACATAACTATCCCTCAACATGCAACAAAGAGTCACTCCAAAGTCACTAATAGCGGAGAACGAACGAAGAGATTATGGTAGGGTACGAAACCACCTCAAAGTTATTCTTTCCAATCAATCCGTTGGGCTATTCCTATAAGTGTCACAAACAGCCCTGGAGTTCGTACTAGAATAACACCTTAAGACACAAATCAACCAAAACCCTAATGTCACCTACATACTCCAATTTCATCTCAAGTATCCGTGGGTATGATTATACGATATGCATCATACAATCTCAGATTCATCTATTCAACCAACACAAAGGACCTCAAAGAGTGCCCCAAAGTTTCTACCAGAGAATCACGACAAAAACGTGTGCCAACCCCTATGCATAGGTTCCCAATGTCACGAAACCCGCAAGTTGATCACCTTAACATACATCAAGTGGCATGTGGTATCCCATTGTCACCACAGGTATCCACGGCAAGACATACATCAAGTGTTCTCAAGTCTTTAAAGACTCAATCCGATAAGATTACTTCAAAGGGGAAACTCAATTCATTACAAGAGAGAAGAGGGGGAGGAGAAACATAAGATCCAACTATAATAGCAAAGCTCGCGAGACATCAAGATTGTGCCAAATCAAGAACACGAGAGAGAGAGAGAGATCAAACACATAGCTACTGGTACATACCCTCAGCCCCGAGGGAGAACTACTCCCTCCTCGTCATGGAGAGCACCGGGATGATGAAGATGGCCACCGGTGAGGGTTCCCCCCTCCGGCAGGGTGCCGGAACAGGGTCCCGATTGACTTTTGGTGGCTATGGAGGCTTCTGGCGGCGGAACTCCCGATCTATCTTGTGTTCTAGAAGTTTTAGGTCACGTAGGTATATATGGGTGCAGGAGGTACGTCAGGGGAGCCACGAGGGCCCCACGAGACAGGGGGCACCCCCCACCCTCGTGAGCACCTCGTTTCTTCCTTGACGTGGGGTCCAAGTCCATCAGGTGTGTTTCCTTCCAAAAATAACTTCTCCAGTTGATTTCGTTCCGTTTCGACTCCGTCTGATATTCCTTTTCCTCAAAACACTGAAATAGGCATAAAACAGCAAATCTGGGTTGGGCCTCCGGTTAATTGGTTAGTCCAAAAAATAATATAAAAGTGGATAATAAAGCCCAATATTGCCTAAAACAGTAGATAATATAGCATGGAGCAATCAAAAATTATAGATACGTTGGAGACGTATCAAGCATCCCCAAGCTTAATTCCTCCTCGTCCTCGAGTTGGTAAATGATAAAAAGATAATTTTTTATGTGGAATGCTAGTTGGCATAATTTCAATGTAATTCTTCTTACTTGTGATATGAATATTCAGATCCGAAAGATTCAAGACAAAAGTTCATATTGACATAAAAATAATAATACTTCAAGCATACCAACTAAGCAATCATGTCTTCTCAAAATAACATGGCCAAAGAGAGATATCCCTACAAAGTCATATAGTCTGGCTATGCTCCATCTTCACCACACAAAATATTTAAATCATACACAACCCCGATGACAAGCCAAGCAATTGTTTCATACTTTTAATGTTCTCAAACTTTTTCAATCTTCACGCAATATATGAGCGTGAGCCATGGACATAGCACTATGGGTGGAATAGAATGGTGGTTGTGGAGAAGACAACAAGGAGAAGATAGTCTCACATCAACTAGGCGTATTAACGGGCTATGGAGATGCCCATCAATAGATATTAATGTGAGTGAGTAGGGATTGCCATGCAACGGATGCACTAGAGCTATAAATGTATGAAAGCTCAACAAAAGAAACTAAGTGGTTGTGCATCCAACTTGCTTGCTCACGAAGACCTAGGGCATTTTGAGGAAGCCCATCATTGGAATATACAAGCCAAGTTCTATAATGAAAGATTCCCACTAGTATATGAAAGTGACAACATAGGAGACTCTCTATCATGAAGATCATGGTGTTACTATGAAGCACAATATATGAGACTCGCTATATCATGGTGCTACTTTGAAGCACAAGTGTGGAAAAAGGATAGTAGCATTGCCCCTTTTTATTTATTTTCTCTTTCTTATTTGGCCTTTCTTTTTTTTGTTTTATTTGGCCTTTTTAATGGCCTTTCTTTTTTTTGGCCTTTCTTTTTTTGGGGACAATGCTCTATTGAATGATGATCATCACACTTCTATTTATTTACAACTCGATGATACAACTCGATACTAGAACAAAGTATGACTCTATATGAATGCCTCCGGCGGTGTACCGGGATATGCAATGAATCAATAGTGATAAGTATGAAGAAATTATGAATGGTGGCTTTGCCACAAATACTATGTCAACTGCATGATCATGCTAGCAATGTGACAATGATGAGTGTGTCATGATGAACTAGGTGGTGGAAAGTTGCATGGCAATATATCTCGGAATGGCTATGGAAATGCCATAATAGGTAGGTATGGTGGCTATTTTGAGGAAGGTATATGGTGGGTTTATGGTACCGGCGAAAGTTGCACGGTACTAGAGAGGCTAGCAAAGGTGGAAGGGTGAGAGTGCATATAATCCATGGACTCAACATTAGTCAAAAAGAACTCACATACTTATTGCAAAAATCTATTAGTTATCGAAACAAAGTACTACGCGCATGCTCCTAGGGGTATAGATTGGTAGGAAAATACTATCGCTCGTCCCCGACCGCCACTCATAAGGAAGACAATCAATAAACACCTCATGCTCCGACTTCGTTACATAACGGTTCACCATACGTGCATGCTACAGGAATCACAAACTTCAACACAAGTATCTCTCAAATTCACAACTACTCAACTAGCATCACTCTAATATCACCATCTCCATATCTCAAAACAATCATCAAGCATCAAACTTCTCATAGTATTCAACACACTCATAAGAGAATTTTATTATTCTTGAATACCTAGCATATTAGGATTTTAAGCAAATTACCATGCTATTAAGACTCTCAAAATAATATAAGTGAAGCATGAGAGTTCATCTATTTCTTCAAAATAAAACTACCACCATGCTCTAAAAATATATAAGTGAAGCACTAGAGCAAATGACAAACTACTCCGAAAGATATAAGTGAAGATCAATGAGTAGTTGAATAATTATGCAACTATGTGAAGACTCTCTAACATTTAATAATTTCAGGTCTTGGTACTCTATTCAAATAGCAAGCAAAGAAAAATAAAATGACATCTAAGAATAGCAAACATCATGTGAAGAAGCAAAAACTTAGGATCAACCGATACTAACCGATAGTTGTTGAAGAAGAAAGATGGGATGCCAATCGGGGCATCCCTAAGCTTAGACGCTTGAGACTTCTTGAATTATTATCTTGGGATGCCTTGGGCATCCCCAAGCTTGAGCTTTTGTGTCTCCTTAATTCCTCTCATATCACGGTCTCCCTAAATCTCAAAAGCTTCATCCACACAAAACTCAACAAGGACTCGTGAGATAAGTTAGTATAAACCATTGCCAAAACCTTATCATACTCTACTGTAGCAAATCACTAAAATTATTATTAAACATTTCATACTAAATTCCTCTGCATATTTAATAGTCCTATCCTCAAATACAATCATTAAAGAAGCAAACATATGCAAACAATGCAAACATAACAGCAATCTGCCTAAACAGGATAGTCTGTAAAGAATGCTGCAACATCCATACTTCCCTAGCTCCAAAAATTATGAAATAAAATTCCCACTGCGGTAAATTTATTAGAGCTTAATATTCAAAAGGTTTCAACATTTTATCACATCCTGACTTTTCTAGGGAATTATTATAACAGCGGTAAACTTTCTGTTTTCAAACAGCAACATGTATACTTGTAACGTAGGCATAGTAAAGGCTATCAATGCCACTTTTATTGGAATAAGAGATGCAAAACATTGTTATAAATCACAGCAAGCAAATCCTAACAAAATAAATTGACGCTCCAAGCAAAACACATATCATGTGGCGAATAAAAATATAGCTCCAAGTAAAGTTACCGATGAACGAAGACGAAAGAGGGGATGCATTCCGGGGCATCCCCAAGCTTATGCTCTTGGTTGCCCTTGAATATTACCTTGGGGTGCCTTGGGCATCCCCAAGATTAGGCTCTTGCCACTCCTTATTCCATAGTCCATCGAATCCTTACCCAAAATTTGAAAACTTCACAACACAAAACTTAACAGAAAACTCATAAGCTCTGTTAGTATAAGAAAATAAATAACCACTTCAAGGTACTTTAATGAACTCATTATTTATTTATATTGGTGTTAAACCTACTGTATTAAAACTTCTCTATGGTTTATAAACTCTTTTACTAGCCATAGATTCATCAAAATAAGTAAACAACACATGAAAAACAGAATCTGTCAAAAACAGAACAGTCTGTAGTAATCTGGATCAAACGTATACTTATGGAACTCATAAAATTCTCAAATAAATTTCTGGACCTGAGGAATTTATCTATTAATCATATTCAAAAAGAATTAACTAAATATCACTCTCCAAATAAAAATGGCAGCAATTCTTGTGAGCGCTAAAGTTTCTGTTTTTTACAGCATGATCAACAAGACTTTCCCCAAGTCTTCCCAAAGGTTCTACTTGGCACAAACACTAATTAAGAGCATAAAACCACATCTAAACATAGGCTAGATGAATTATTTATTACTAAACAGGAGCAAAAAGCAAGGAACAAAAATAAAATTGGGTTGCCTCCCAACAAGCGCTATCGTTTAACGCCCCTAGCTAGGCATGATGATTTCAATGATGCTCACATAAAAGATAAAGATTGAAACATAAAGAGAGCATCATAAAGAATATGACTAGAACATTTAAGTCTAACACACTTCCTATGCATAGGGATTTTGTGAGCAAACAACTTATGGGAACAAGAATCAACTTGCATAGGAAGGTAAAACAAGCATAACTTCAAAATTTTAAGCACATAGAGAGAAAACTTGATATTATTGCAATTCCTACAAGCATATATTCCTCCCTCATAATAATTTTCAGTAGCATCATGAATTAATTCAACAATATAACCAGCACCTAAATCATTCTTTTCATGATCTAAAAGCATAGAATTTTTATTACTCTCCACATGTGCAAAATTCTTCTCATGAATAGTAGTGGGAGCAAACTCAACAAAATAACTATCATGTGATTGAAAATTAAGATCAAGATGACAAGTTTCATGGTTATCATTATTCTTTAAAGCATACGTGTCATCACAATAATAATCATAGATAGGAGGCATGCTTTCATCATAATAAATTTGCTCATCAAAATTTGGGGGACAAAAAATATCATCTTCATCAAACATAGCTTCCCCAAGCTTGTGGCTTTGCATATCATTAGCATCATGGATATTCAATGAATTCATACTAAAAACATTGCAATCATGCTCATCATTCAAATATTTAGTGCCAAACATTTTATAGATTTCTTCTTCTAGCACTTCAGCACAATTATCCTTTCCATCATACTCACGAAAGATATTAAAAAGGTGAAGCGTATGAGACAACACAATTCCATTTTTTATAGTTTTCTTTTATAAACTAAACTAGTGATAAAACAAGAAACTAAAAGACTCGATTGCAAGATCTAAAGCTATACCTTCAAGCACTCACCTCCCCAGCAACGGCGCCAGAAAATAGCTTGATGTCTACTACACAACCTTCTTGTAGACGTTGTTGGGCCTCCAAGTGCAGAGGTTTGTAGGACAGTAGCAAATTTCCCTTAAGTGGATGACCTAAGGTTTATCAATCCGTAGGAGGCGTAGGATGAAGATGGTCTCTCTCAAGCAACCCTACAATCAAATAACAAAGAGTCTCTTGTGTCCCCAACACACCCAATACAATGGTAAATTGTATAGGTGCACTAGTTCGGCGAAGAGATGGTGATACAAGTGGTATATGGATAGTAGATATGAGTATTTGTAATCTGAAATTATAAAAACATCAAGGTAGAAAGTGATAAAAGTGAGCGTAAACTGTATTGCAATGATGGTAAACAAGGCCTAGGGTTCATACTTTCACTAGTGTAAGTTCCCTCAACAATACTAACATAATTGGATCACATAACTATCCCTCAACATGCAACAAAGAGTCACTCCAAAGTCAATAATAGCGGAGAACGAATGAAGAGATTATGGTAGGCTACGAAACCACCTCAAAGTTATTCTTTCCAATCAATCTGTTGGGCTATTCCTATAAGTTTCACAAACAGCCCTGGAGTTCGTACTAGAATAACACCTTAAGACACAAATCAACCAAAACCCTAATGTCACCTAGATACTCCAATATCACCTCAAGTATCCGTGGGTATGATTATACGATATGCATCACACAATCTCAGCTTCATCTATTCAACCAACACAAAGGACCTCAAAGAGTGCCCCAAAATTTCTACCGGAGAATCACGACGAAAACGTGTGCCAACCCCTATGCATAGGTTCCCAATGTCACGAAACCCGCAAGTTGATCACCTTAACATACATCAAGTGACACGTGGTATCCCATTGTCACCACAAATATCCACGGCAAGACATACATCAAGTGTTCTCAAGTCTTTAAAGACTCAATCCGATAAGATTACTTCAAAGGGGAAACTCAATTCATTACAAGAAAGAAGAGGGGGAGGAGAAACATAAGATCCAACTATAATAGCAAAGCTCGCGATACATCAAGATCGTGCCAAATCAAGAATACGAGAGAGAGAGATCAAACACATAGCTACTGGTACATACCCTCAGCCCCGAGGGAGAACTACTCCCTCCTTGTCATGGAGAGCACCGGGATGATGAAGATGGCCACCGGTGAGGGTTCCCCCCTCCGGCGGGGTGCCAGAACAGGGTCCCGATTGACTTTTGGTGGCTACAGAGGCTTCTGGCGGCGGAACTCCTGATCTATCTTGCGTTCTGGAAGTTTTAGGTCACGTAGGTATATGGGTGCAGGAGGTACGTCAGGGGAGCCACGAGGGCCCCACGAGACAGGGGGCGCGCCCTAGGGGGGTGCCCCCCACCCTCGTGAGCACCTCGTTTCTTCCTTGACGTGGGGTCCAAGTCCATCGGGTGTGTTTCCTTCCAAAAATAACTTCTCTAGTTGATTTCGTTCCGTTTCGACTCCGTGTGATATTCCTTTTCCTCAAAACACTAAAATAGGCATAAAACAGCAAATCTGGGCTGGGCCTTCGGTTAATAGGTTAGTCCCAAAAATAATATAAAAGTGGATAATAAAGCCCAATATTGCCTAAAACAGTAGATAATATAGCATGGAGCAATGAAAAATTATAGATACGTTGGAGACATATCAACTATGCAAAAATTATCACGGGGGGAGCTGCCACCTGGCCACGAGGGTGGTGGGCGCCCCCCCCCTAGGGCGCGCCCCCTGCCTCGTGGGCCCACGGTGGCCCTCCTCCACTTATCTCAGCACCCATCTTCTTCCTCTATCTCACACAAACCCGAAAAACCAACTCAAGCACGAGTTCCAGCCATTTTGGTGTGATTTTTGATCTCCTTTCTCAAAGCACCTCTCGCAAAACTGCTTGGGGAGATTGTTCCTTGGTATGTGACTCCTCCATTGGTCCAATTAGTTTTTGTTCTAGTGCTTTATTCTTTGCAAATTTGTGCTTCATAGGTGACCATGTTCTTGAGCTTGCATGTCAAATTTATATGGTTCCAAGTAGTTCTAATGCTTGATTTAGGCTCTAGGCACTTGTAGGAGTAATTGCTATCAGTTTTATTGAAGTTGGTTCACTTTTGTTTGAAGTTACTAAAAATTTCAGAATTTTTCAGAGAAAAACAATATGCTTAGGAAGATGTTCCAAGGTGGTTCCTCTAAGAAGCAAGGGCCCGGGATTGCTATGCGCGATGCTGATGAGGATCCACCAAGAGACGCTCCAGTACGGCCTTGCGAATGGCCGTCGGAAATTTTTATGGACCGGTGCGGGAATTAAAGAAGAATTCAAAGTATATTTGCGCAATGCCGGTCTTGAGGATTTTGAGGCTAACAAATGCCCCCAGTATCCTGATCTCACAAGTTCATTTGTGAGGAGGTTTGAGTATTCATCTTCGCGTAATTCTCCTTCAGTCATGTTTGATCTTTATGACAAATCTTATACCATGGACTTAGAGGATTTCACTCTTGCATGCAAACTTCCATCATGGGGTAGTGTTAGGGATCCCCCTAAATCTGAATTTAGAAACTTTCTTGCTAGTATAACTGTGGGGGAATCTAGAGATATAACGCAGGCTACCATAGGGAGCATTCACTTTCCCGCTATACATTATTTTGCTCTCTTCATCGGTAGATGCATAAATGCTAAGGATGAAGCATGTCACATGTGTGTCCCTGATCTTAGCATTCTTAGGAGTGCTGTGTTAGGAGACCAATCTTATCATATGGGAGCCATTGTAGCTCGTAGGTTGCATCATAATAGACATAATGGAAATTTCTTTGGTGGAATTTATGCAACCCGCTTAGCTCATTTTCTTGAGATAGACATTCGTGAGGGTGATATGGAGTTGCCTCCTGCATATTTAGATTATGACTCTATGGCTTCGCACTAGTTTGTCGAGAGGCCTGAATCACCTCTCTTATATCGCTTAATTTTTTATAAACGACGTGTTTTCCGTATTACTCTCCCTGCTCCTGCCTTCTTTGATTCATAGACAAAAGGAAGATATGTTATTACCAGAGAGGAGGCAGAAGAGTACGAGAGGAGAGCGGAGGCAGCTCGACTCCACGCTGCAGCACAGCAGGCGATAACCGCTGCACATTAGTATGATCCCAACTATTCTTCCTCATCACAGTACGACCCCAACAACTATTATTATGGATATCCGCCAGGCTAGCCGTGGCCATAGACCAACTTAGGCCAAAATCCTAAGCTTGGGGAAGTACGTATTTCTCATCGACATTACATTTATGTTCACACACACTCATTGCTAGATGTCGGTGCTCATACTTTTTCACTGTAATATCCATGCTAGTTTATTTTATTTTTCCTACTTTCTTCTTGTGTGTTTTTTAAACCTTAAGAAAAACAAAAAAAATTAGTAGTAGTTTATTTTTCTGCTGTAGTAGTAATAATTAAAAAGAAAACCCAAAAATATTTCCCGTTCTTCTTTTGCTTGTTGGGAGCTTTCCCGTGTAAATAGTTTTATTTCTTTTCTTTGGGGGTCAGTAGGAGAAGACCATAATTAAATTGTTGAAGTGACTCTTATATGCATTATTGTTGAATTAACTCAGAGCCCATATTGCCTTGTCTTCTCCTGTTTATTGAATGCTCGCAGATTCCAGCTTAGTCCAATGCACGTGCACTCTTATTATTATACACATCATTCGGTCATGCAAGTGAAAGGCAATTATGATGATATATGATGGACTGACTGAGATGAGAAAAGCTGGTATGAACTCTACCTCTTTTGTTTTTGTAAATATGATGGGTCCCTCGTTCTTGATTCAGCTTATTATGAATAAACATGTTTGCAATGACAATTAGAGATCATAGTTGCTTGTGCCATTCTTGATTAGCTATGAGTTATAATGATTTACCTTGTATGCCAACATGCTATTGAGATGATTATGATGTGGTACGATGGGGTGGTATCCTCTTTTGAATGATTTAAGTGACTTGACTTGGCACATATTCACGCATGTAGTTGAAACAAAATCAACATAGCCTTCACAATATTTATGTTCATGGTGGATTATATCCTACTCATGCTTGCATCCAATGTTTATTAATTTTAATGCATGTACATGGTTGTTGTCGCTCTCTAGTTGGTCGCTTCCCAGTCTTTTGCTAGCCTTCACTTGTACTAAGCAGGAATACTGCTTGTGCATCCAATTCCTTAAACCCCAAAGTTATTCTAGTTGAGTCCACTATACCTTCCTATATGCGGTATCTACCTGCCATTCCAAGTAAATTTGTATGTGCCAAACTCTAAACCTTCAAATAAACATTCTGTTTTGTATGCTCGAATAGCTCATGTATCAACAAAGGTTGTCCTTATCTTCCGTGTTAGGCGGGTTATTCTCAAGAGGAGTGGACTCCGCTCCTTACTCACGAGAAAATGGCTGGTCACCGGGATGCCCAGTCCCATGCTTTATTCAAACTAAATCAAAATTAATTGCAAACAAAACTCCCCCTGGGACCTGATGTATGTTGGAGGCACTCATTGTTTCGAGCAAGCCATGGATTGATGCTTGTTGGTGGAGGGGGAGTATAAACTTTACCATTCTGTTTGGGAACCGCCTATAATGTGTTTAGCATGGAAGATATCGCCATCTCTTAGTTGTTACGTTGACAATGAAAGTATACCGCTCAAAATACAATTTATCTCTATTTTAAAACCGAGCTCTGGCACCTCTACAAATCCCTGCCTCCCTCTGCGAAGGGCCTATCCATTTACTTTTATGTTGAGTCATCACCCTCTTATCAAAAAGCACTAGCTGGAGAGCACATCCGTCATTTGCATTCATCACTGTTAATTTATATTGGGTATGACTATGATTGGATCTCTTTTACCATGAATTACAATGTCTAGTCAGTCCTTAATCTTTAAAGGTGCTCTGCATTTATGTTTTGCGGTCTCAGAAAGGGCTAGCGAGATACCATCTTGTTATATCATATTATGATTGTTTTGAGAAAGTGTTGTCACCCGAGATTTATTATTATGACTTGCTAGTTGATTAGGCTATTGATATGAGTAATTGTGAGACCTGAGAATTATTGCAAATGCGGTTAGTTATGATCTATGCTGAAAACTTGAATGCTGGCTTGACATAGTTACAACAACAAGAGCAAACAGAGTTTGTAAAAGTTTTTTTCTTTCTTTCAGTTTGTCAACTGAATTGCTTGAGGACAAGCAAGGGTTTAAGCTTGGGGGAGTTGATACGTCTCCGTCGTATCTACTTTTCCAAACACTTTTGCCCTTGTTTTGGACTCTAACTTGTATGATTTGAATGGAACTAACCCGGACTGACGCTGTTTTCAGCAGAATTGCCATGGTGTTATTTTATGTGCAGAAAACAAATATTCTCGGGATGACCTGAAACTCCACGAAACATCTAAGAAAAAACAATAAAAAATCCTCGCCAAAGATGAAGACCAGGGGGCCCACACCCTTCTCGCGAGGGTGGGGGGCGCCCCCCTAGGGCGCGCCCCCTACCTCGTGGCCCCCCTGGAAACCCTCCGACGCCAACTCCAACTCTATATATTTGCTTTTGGAGAGAAAAAAATAAGAGAGAAGAAATCATCGTGTTTTACGATACGGAGCCGCCGCCAAGCCCTAAAACCTCTCGGGAGGGCTGATCTAGAGTCCGTTCGGGGCTCCGGAGAGGGGGATTCGTCGCCGTCGTCATCATCAACCATCCTCCATCACCAATTTCATGATGCTCACCACCGTGCGTGAGTAATTGCATCGTAAGCTTGCTGGACGGTGATGGGTTGGATGAGATTTATCATGTAATCGAGTTAGTTTTGTTAGGGTTTGATCCCTAGTATCCATTATGTTCTGAGATTGATGTTGCTATGACTTTGCTATGCTTAATGCTTGTCACTAGGGCCCGAGTGCCATGATTTCAGATCTGAACCTATTATGTTTTCATGAATATATGTGAGTTCTTGATCCTATCTTGCAAGTCTATAGTCACCTACTATGTGTTATGATCCGGCAACCCCGAAGTGACAATAATCGGGACCACTCCCGGTGATGACCATAGTTTGAGGAGTTCATGTATTCACTATGTGCTAATGCTTTGTTCCGGTTCTCTATTAAAAGGAGGCCTTAATATCCCTTAGTTTCCAATAGGACCCCACTGCCACGAGACGGTAGGACAAAAGATTTCATGCAAGTTCTTTTCCATAAGCACATATGACTATATACGAAATACATGCCTACATTACATTGATGAATTGGAGCTAGTTCTATGTCACCCTATGTTATGACTGTTACATGATGAACCGCATCCGGCATAATTATCCATCACTGATCCGGTGCCTACGAGTTTTCCATATATTGGTTCTCGCTTATTTACCTTTCCCACTGCTACTGTTACAATCACTACAAAATACTAAAAACATTACTTTTGTTGTCTTTACTTTTATTGCCGCTACCACCACTATCATATTACTTTGCTACTAAACACTTTGCTGCAAATACTAAGTTTCCAGGTGTGGTTGAATTGACAACTCAGCTGCTAATACTTGAGAATATTCTTTGGCTCCCCTTGTGTCGAATCAATAAATTTGGGTTGAATACTCTACCCTCGAAAGCTGGTGTGATCCCCTATACTTGTGGGTTATCACTCCTCGGAGGAGGATTCAGAGACAGATGACCAGTCATATTCCCCCCCCCCCCCGAGGTGCATGCCCTAACTTGGCAGGGTTATGTTGCTCATATCGTGCGTATGGTATCTTGCATTGCTGTGTCATTTGCTTAGTTTAGACATGCTTTGTGTGAATGCCACCTGTTTAGTGTCTAATTACCATATATGTGAATTATGCAATGCCATCTTGTTGCAAGACATTATAT